>NC_000073.6:24970000-25092500 GCF_000001635.26 Mus musculus | reverse complement strand
AAAAATAAATAAATAAACAAAAAAACAAAGAGACCAACCAACAAAAAAGAAAACCAAAAATATTCACAACAGAAACCAGCTGCCCTAAAGGAAACAGATGGAAAACAAAGAAACGAACAACTACAACAAAACAACAACAACAACAACAAAAAACACCTCCAAACTAACCAAACACCCCCACCCCCAAACCAAACAAACCAAAAACCAGTCTTGAGCCAGATCTTGGAGTGCTCACTGCTATGACACCAAATAAGAACCTTCAGCCAGGAGCGGAGCAGCCTCCAGCAGGTCGGACCTCATGCCGCGGAGCCCTGGCTGTGGGACCAACTCCTAACCTTACCCCACTGAGGGTGGGCAGAGAAGGAACCAGAGAATGTGCCAGCTTGCTGGCCCAGCCCCAGCTCTGGGCCAATGGAGACAGGTACTGCCTGGGGCAGGAGGCCCAGGGCCCAGAGCCACCTACCAAATGGTCTTTTCCACAAGGTAAAAGAGAAAGGACCCGAACAACCTTACACCAAATACTCAGTAGCTTCATCCAAAGGATGTACAGAGTTTTCAGCGTTGCGCTCAACAGAATGTGTGTCCCTTCTACGTGTTTCCTCCCCCCCCAGCCCCCCAGCTCTCCCCAACAGGGCAGGGGGTCTCGCTTTAACCCCTCCCCCCGCCACCCCCAGTCTGGGGAGAGTTCAGAGGAAGGCCTGGGAATGGGCTTTTTTGTCCTCTGCCCCTTTCTTTCTCCCTTTGAAGGGTGGGCTAGGCCATTTTTTGCCGAGTTCCAGCTCTCAAAAGCCCCTCCTGAGCTCCCCCATCACCTTTCTGCTCTGGAGTCTACCTCCTCCCCAGACTGTGGGAAGGTGGTCGGTTCAAGCAAAGGGGGATACAGTGAGGGCAACCAAGTTGTCTTTCTTCCCATCCTGTCTGTCAGTTTCCCTGAAAAAAAAAATCATATTCCAGTGCCTATCCGTGGGATCTTCACGTTCTTTGACATTAACCAGAAACCAAAAAGATTAACTCGCCTCGCTCTGCCCACCCTACACCCCCTATGATACTGGCAGATACCTCTCCTGTCCCCTTCCCTCCCCACCTTCCAATGCACACACGCACACACCCCAGTGGTGGGCTCCTCCGGATGGCATCTCCATCAGAACCACATGGTGGTGACATCACTATGACCTGTGGTTCCCCATGCAAGTGGCTACCACTCCCACGAGACCTCCACGAGTATTGGCTGGACCCTGTATTTGCCTAGCTCTGGACAAATCTCAACAGTGGACAGAGGAGATGCTACTGGGAGCCACCATGCCCTCCTACCATGGAGGCCAACAAAGTTTTGAACCAAAAAAAAAAAACCAAACCAAACAAACAAACACACACAAAACCCAACAAAAAACAAAAACAGAAAACCAAACAAACAATAAATTAAAACTAGAAAAAAGAATTTATAGATATATATATAGATATATATATATATGGGAAAGAAGATGTGGACTCTTCAAGACAAGAATGAGCCGCAAGATGGAGCCAAGCCCTGCAGGGTGATCCAGGCCTTTGGTTGCCGGGGCGGATGGAACGATGGACGCTTCTTTCTCTTCACAAATACCTCATGGACGTCGTCTTCGGAAAGCCGGAGGGGGGTGCGGCTGGGGCAGGGCCTGTCCCTCAGCCAGGGTGGATGGAAGCGGGTGGGTGGGGCTGAGAAAGGGTGTCAGGGACATGGGTGAAAGAGACCCCAAGCTCCCTCCCTGCCAATCAACCGAAAAAGCTTTAAAAGAAAAAAAAAAGGAGAAGCAAAAAGAATGGACGAAGGAAAACCAACTGTTGGGTGGTTTGATTCCCTGATTTTTTTAAAATTTGTTTTTGTTCTCTCGTTCTCTCGTTCTTTCTCTCTTCTTCTCTTCTTCTTCTTCTTCTTCTTCTTCTTCTTCTTCTTCTTCTTCTTCTTCTTCTTCTTCTTCTTCTTCTTCTTCTTCTTCTTCTCCTTCTCCTTCTCCTCCTCCTCCTCCTCCTCCTCCTCCTCCTCCTCTTCCCCCTCCTCCTCTTCTCCTTCATCTTCTCTCCTCTCCTCCCCACTTCTTTGTTCTTCTGTCATATCTCTTGACCTCCTTTCTGTTTCTCTCTTCAAACCAAAGTGTTGCTGTGAAGGACGCGAGCCATTGAAATCAGAGTGACCCTTGCCCCTGGCTGGGCAGGGGCAGAGAAGGGGAGAGGGGAGAGCCGGGCAATGGCCTGGGCCCCCTTCCATCCTGGACACTCCGAGGAGAGGCAGCCAGAGCCCTCAAGCCTCAGCGTTCTCTTTTCTTCTGGTCTCCCTTCTCTCACCCAGAACAAAACTGTCGGGGCTGGATTACAGAGGCAGCAGAAACTAACTCTAGGCCAATGCAGGGCCTTGGGTGGAGTGGCTGCCCCTCCCACCCAGGCACCAATGGGGCACCTCGTCCACCCATCCTCGCTGGAATGTAGTAAGCATCTTTACTGAACCGATCCCGCCCCCTCCCCCAGCCCCTGCCCTCATCCTACCTCTGAAGTTGTCCATTTTAATTTCCTGGAAAGCGGCTAGCGAGTGGGCCCGGACTCAACCCAAGGGTGCAGAGGGGCCCAGGGGCTCCTGACCTTTATAGGAAGACATTTGAACAGAGCAGAATGAAGGAATGACAACCAGAAGAACAAACAACAACCAACCCTCTGAGAAGACAGGCAGCGTGGAAGGCACGGTGGAGATGACTCGGACAGAAACCATGATTCTAGACCAAAAAAAGAAAAGGGGAAAAAAATAGTTAAGAAAAGAAAATCCGGGACTCACCACCACCCAATTTATCCTGCTTCTTCCTGATCAAGTCCCCACCCTAGTGTGGAGGAGTGGGGCAAAGAGAGGAGGAAACAGGGGCAGGGATGGGGCAGACGCCCTGACATTGGTGGAGGGAACCCCCATGCAGCTGGGGGTGGTGGGGACCCTCCTCATCCAACCCCCACACTGGGAAATGAAAAACAAGGAAAAAATTCCTAGGAGGGGGAAAAAATAACCAAATCCCAAGCTTTAACTACAGCTGTGAAACCAAATATCGGGAGGGGGGTGGGAGGGTGGGCTGGAGGGGCAGGTGAGCCCCACGTCTCCCCTCACCTCGGGCCCCTCTCCCCCGAGGACTCGAGATAAGGCACCAAATACCTCATAGAACTTTAATGTTAAAAAAAAAAAAAAGAAACCAAATATCGTTGGCTGGGGGCCAGCCAGGGCAAGGGGCTGGGGGCTGGGCGGAGCCAGGTTTGGTTAGGTGGGGGGGCGGGGACTGCCAGTCCCTCCCACCCCCACCTGCCCCTTCCACTCCAGTCACCCCAGTCTCCGACTCCAGGAAACAAAACTATCTCATCGTTTTTATTTTGTGGTCTGTACAGAGCCTGTGTCCGTGTGTCTGTGTGTGAGCGAGAGAGTTGGACGGCTAGGGAGTTTCACTGGAGTGGGGAGGGAGACCCCAGGCCAGGCTCTGCACCAGCTTGGACATCAGGCAGTGGACCCGGGGCCTGGGCTGGGGGAGAGGTGAGTGGACTAGGGGGAGAAGAGCTTTGAATTTCTCTTCTCCCAGCCCTGACCCCTGCTTAAGGGAGGAACAGAGAGAGGCTGGTCTGCCCTCGACGGTGGGCCTTTTGTGCCAAAAATAAATAAATAATGCCAGTAACTAAACCACCTCTCTGTTCCCTTCTTGGGGGTCAGGGTAGGGACTAGAAGCGGGAGGAAGGGGTTGGGTGTGTGTATAGGGGAGGGGAGGTACGGGGTCTCCAAGCCCTTCCCCTGGGGCGCTCCAGCCAGGGACTAGTCAAGTCGGGGCCCATGACCTGTTGACCTGGCTGTTTCTGTCATCCAGCCCATTCCCAGGGTGCCTCTCTCCCCCTCACCCAGGGTAAGAACTGAGTGAGACAAATGAGCACGATTGAGACACGCGGGCCCCCACCGGTCTCTGAGTGGGAAAGGCAAGTGCGAGAGATAAAGGCCTCCAAGAGAAAAAAAAGAAACAAACCAAAGATTTAACCATTTAAAAAAATAAAAAATAAAAAAAAAATTAAAAAAAAAATAAAACCACAGACAACTCCGCTACCTTTTTATACGTTGGGGAAAAAAAATGAAAAAAAAAAAGTTAGAATTAAAAACTAAAAAAAAAAAAAAAAAAAAAAAAAAAACCAAAAACAAAAAAACAAAACAAAAACAAAACCAGAAACAAAACAAAACAAACAAACAAACAAAAACCCAAAAAAATTTAAAAACAACAAAAAAAGAAAACAGAAACAAGAAACCCACAAAAACTTCAAACCGCGGTTCTTTTGTGTGGTTTAAACTTTGACCTCAGCAGTCTCCAAAGCAAGACGATGATGACAAAGGCGGAAAAAAAAAATGTATATTTTTAAGTATTTGTCCTTGGTGTTAGCTCCTTCCTAAAAAACAAAAGGAGCAAAGGAAAAAAACAAATCCAGAGAAGTGTTGCTGGAATGGAGACTACTTACTTTGTCTGTGAACCCCCCCATTCCTCTGCCCCCGCCTTCTCTAGCCCTGCTGCCCTTCCCCCAACCTGTCCTCCAAGGCTAGGGGCTTAATATTTATTTATTTATGTAATTGCAGGGTGCCAGTGGCTTCTCCTGAACAGAGGTCCTTTGGATCATAGCCGGGTAGGGGAGGGAGGCAGGCATCTTTGGGGTTATGGTCTTTTGATCAGCTTAGCTACCCTGGCTCCGGGTATTAGCCCACCATGGCCGGCCACCATCCCTTCTCAAGGCCAAGGCCCTAGGGCAGAGTGAGCACTGTCCTTGTAAAGATCTGACTGGCTCCACCCTCTCGGTGTGGCTGTCCTCTACAGACTCACTTGAATGCCCAGGTGGAGCCCTGGTAAGTAGTGGGCCAGGGTGGGGGCCCTGGAGTGACCTGCCTTCCCTCCAGGCCCATTGAGGTAGCTCTTTTGGTTGTCAGACCCCTGTGTTGGCAGCCCCTCCCCTCCCCTCCCCGATCCCTTCCCTGTCTCTTCTTGTGGTAGCGGGTTAGTGTTTCCGTGTTTTTAACTTCAATCTGCTTGTTCATTGTACAATGTGCTTCTTTTAAGGCCCCGTTTTTGTAACTTGTGTCATTCATCTGAACCACAAAATCAAAAAAATAAAAAACTAAAAACTGTACAGAGAGAACTGATGTCTGGTGTCCCTTGGCCTCCCGAGTCCTGAGAAGTTAAATCAGGGTGGCGGGGGGAGGGGAAGACTGCTCTGTTAAAATACAGGATCAAGAAGAACGCTGCATGGCTCTGTGTGCCCAGGGTTTGAAAGGCTGAAGAAAGAGGACTGACTGCCTTGAGCACCAAGCTCATAAGCTACTTGGTAAGTACAAGGCCAACATAGGCCTAAGAATGTCTTCAGTGAAGCCGGGCACTGGTGGCGCACGCCTTTAATCCCAGCACTCGGAGGCAGAGGCAGGCAGATTTCTGAGTTCGAGGCCAGCCTGGTCTACAGAGTGAGTTCTAGGACAGCCAGGGCTACACAGAGAAGGGGGGAGGGGGTGTCTTCAATGATGGGCTGGAGAGATGGTTCAGTGGTTAAGGACACTGGAGGAGCACTTCAGTCTTCAGTTCAATCCCCCCTCCCCGCCCACCCCCAACCACAAGGTGGCCCACACGACCATCTATAAAGGGATCTGATGCCCTCTGCTGGAATGCAGGTGTACATGCAGACAGGGAACTCCTACATTTTAAAACAAAATATAAAAGAGAATGTCTCAAAACAAACAAGAAAACAACCCACTCCTAACCACACAGTGCTTAGAAGGCCTGATTTTTTTTTTTAATTACATTCAGAAAACTTGGGGGAATTTAGGAATAATTCAAATTCCTGTGTCCAAAACTCAGTTCTGCCATTTTATAGTAGACACAGGACAACTCCTGGGGTTGTGAAACTGAATGGAATGGTTAAATGATTCAGACAGCTAGATGCAGTGATGGTCACCTTTAATCCCAGCACTCAGGAGGAAGCAGCTGGCAGTCTGTGGCCAGCCTCTCTTACATAGAGTACCAGGGCAACCAGGGCTACAGTGAGACCCAGCTCACTGTTTACATACATACAAACATACATACATACGTACATAGATAGATGGATGGATGGATGGATGGATAGATAATGCTTAGGACTGTTAGCTCTCTAGCATACAGCCTTCAATAAGAACCAAGAAGCCAGGGAACCAGCCAATACTGCCCATGTCCTACCCTGGGTTCTCCCCAGAGGGAACTAAAAAGACCTTTAAAATAAGAGTTGACAATGGGTTGGATGGAGAATTCAGTCAATAAAGTGCCTGCCTGTGTTTGCACTGAAGTGCAAGGACCTGAGTCAGAGCCCCAGAATTCGTGTAAAAATGCCTGGCATGTTGGTGCCCTTGGAATCCCAGTGCTAGGAGTTAGGAAAGTAGAGAGAAGTGGACGCCTTGGGGCAGGATGGCCAGCTAGTATAGCATCACTGGTGAACTTCAGGGCAGGACAATGAGAGATCCTGTCTTAAAGTAGGAGTTTCTGAGGACCACAGGGGAGGCTGTCCTCAAGCTTCCACGTGCACATGCAACAAGAACACTTGAGAATAAGAAGGAAAAAAAAGCTGATAAATCCAAGCCAGTCTGGGGACTCAAACCTCTACTCCTAGCACTGGGGGGAGGTAGAGACAGGAGTTCAAGATCATTTTTGGCTACAGAGAGACCAACACTAGTGCATAAGATCTGGTCTCAAAAATAAACGTACCCAAAGCTGGAAGATTGAGGATTTGAAGTAATCTGGGCTACCTACTAAGGCTTGGCTCAAAAGGGGAGGGGCCTGAGGGCATGGCTCAATGGTTTCTCACTAATGAGGTCGTCATGGGATTCAATCCCCAGGGCCACCCACCTCACACTGACTCTGAAGTCTGATGAATATAACGTATGCACCTCCTTAGAGGGACATCAACTCAAATCATCCTGCCACCTTGAACGTTTCATTTGCAATAGTCACTTTACAGGTCATGGCTGGGATGACTACTAGATGTTACCACTGAGAATCAGAACTGGCCTTAAAACAGAGCCACTGGGCTTCCTTTGTCCTTGTTGCGTCCTGTCTGGCACACAGGTGCTGGGACTCAGGTGATCCAATGGAAAAGAAAGGCTGAAGATGGAAGAAATTAGTGGGAGAGGGCCTTGACGCTTTGAAAAATAGTGTGTAGTGCATGGTTTGGGCAAGACTGAAAGGGGATAAAAAGTAAAGTGGATGGGCTTAGGCCCTGGGTTTCATCCTCAGAACCATTCAAGGAAAAACAAAGAAACCTTTACGTCAGCAAGTCAGCAATAGCTGAGGAAGATCTTCATCAACCTTCAAGGGGCAGTAGTCAGAACCATGGACTCGAGAGCATTCTAGTTTTGGCACCGCCACTATGCGTCTACCTGGAGCATAATGACAAGCAGGCTGTTCTCAACATGCCCTGTCTACTTAGCTGGCTTTCTTTTGTCAAGTGTTACAAGCCACCAGTGGGGCAGTGATCTATTCCCTTGCTTACTTTGCTTCTACAATTTCTAAATAAAGCAGGCAGGCAGCTGGGTGAAATAGCACGGGCTGGTAATTCCAGCAGAGGCAGCCCGGGGCCAAACACAAGAACAATCGTATTAGGTAAGGCAAGCCTTCCTTAAAAGGGCCCAAGGTCATTTTTGTTAGTGTTGGTTGCACAATGCAGGTTCCTGGACTTCCCCTTGGCTGGGCTTGGCTGGGTGCTTATCTTAGGGAGGAGCATCTAACAGCCACCGAGTTTGGGGACTTGTCTTTCCAGTAGATAGGTATTTTCTTTATTGAGTATGGCTCAAGAGGCCACCAAAGTTTTAGCGGGGGTCATAACCAATGATGATGTATCCCCAGAATTTGTGTATTTCTCAGGGGGTTGGTCAACTATTTTTTAGGTATACATGTGTGTCTGTGTATACCATGTGTGTGTGCCCAGAGGGCAGTTGAAAGCCACCCAACATGGGCCCTTTGGAACACCTTTCTGGTCTTTTTTAAAAATTTTTTCTTCAAGACAGATTCTTTGTGTAGCCCTGGTTGTCCTGGAACTTGCTCTGTAGACCAGGTTAGCCTCAAACTGAGATCTGCCTGCCTCTGCCTCAGGAGTGCTAGGATTAAAGGCGTGCGCCACTACTGCCCAGATTTTTGTTTTCAAGGCTCAGTGAAGGATGATCATTCTGTTGTCAGGGGGTTAAACTCTGCTGAAAACACCTTACTATTGTGACAATCGGCACCCTCATGGTTTTCCTCCATTCCAGTCCCTTTTCAGTTGCTTTTCACCTGGTTTGCAAGGATAAAGGCCCTCCCTGTCCTAATCCGCCTTTCAGATGGCTTGTACAGCAGTACACATCTTCCAAGGGGAGGCTGGTTCACCAGTGCCCTTTGTTCCTGGGGAGGAGGACCTAGTGCTTTGGTTTGTGGCTTACGTCTTTCCTGCAGGGCAGGCGGATACGGAACATGGTGCCCATGATTGAGAAATCCTAAGTGGGAAATCAACTGCGTGTGAGAATCATAAGGAATTGTTAGGGATAGCCAGTTGGTACATTTCCTTTAACATTTACCACTGTGTGACTGCAGGCGAATGCAGGCCTTGGTGCAGTGCAGGTAGAGAGAGGTCAAAGGACTTTTGGGAGTCAGCTCCACCATGGAATCCAAAGCCGGACATAAGTTCTCTGTGGCAAGATCCTACTGCCAGGTTGTAACAGGTGTTTGCTTTTGAAAACTAAGGACATAAATAAAAAGGAGGCTGGGTCAGGGAGCTTACTGTCTGTGTAGCCTCATCTCTCGTCTCATCTGAGCAACATATCTAGCCACAAGCTAAGAGGCATGCTCAGTCTAAGGTCTTCTCTGACCCCAAGTTCTCTTTATCTTTCAAGCTGTGTCCTTCTACGTTAAGAAACTCTTTCCAGTAGAACCCCAGGCACTGGAATATTGGGGCAGGAGGTGTTTCAGAGACAAGGCAAATACACACCCTCATTGAGTCATTTCCATTTTCTTGTTGGGAAAGACCATGGGACAGTCAGCATGGAATATGGATGCTTAAATCAAAGGAGACCAGATTTGAATTTAAGCTCTGCCTTGGGTTGAACTGACCATCACCGAGTCACATGCCAGAGGCCTCCTCTGTAGGGTTAAGTTCCAATGTTACTCAAAATAACTCAAGGGCACAGGCCTGTCATCCTAACTACTCAAGGGGCTGTGGCAGGAGGACCAACAAGCTCAAAGCCTGCTTAGGATATAGTGAGTCTGAGGCCTGGACAATCAGCAAACCTGACCTCAAAATTAGATATCGGGACACAGCTTTGTGGTCCTGAGCTTGCTCAGCATGTGAGAGATCCAAGCAAATATGCAGTTCTTAGGGTGTGTATAGGTGGGGTGGCGATGAAATACTCAAAATATACTAGAAGATACTGACCAGCCAATCCATCACTTTCTTCCTATTGGCCGAGATACAGCTTGGGGTTGGGGGCATGGGGGACACACGACAAGTCACTTCCTACTCCAGCCCCCAATATTTAGAACTTCAAATTCAGCTACTAGGTAGAGTCCCCAGGAGTTCCCCTCCGCCACTGTTCCCCATTACGCCTGGTACAAGTCTGTCCTCAGGGATCCAGTGTGAGAAATACAGATGGATGGCCTCGCAGATGTGACCCACATCAGGCTGGAAATGGGATGGCCAGGCTGAGAAGTGCACCAATGTTTCTCTATGTGTTTGCACGCCCCACCCCTGCCCCAAAGCCACAGAGTGCTTCAAGATTTTCCTCAGGCTTTGGGGACCTCTAGTGGCAAGACACATTACCTTCATCTGCCACAAGAGGCTGGTTTCAAAGATCCATGCCCCAGACTCAGGCTGCCTTCTTCTCAATCCAGCAAACTGGACTACCTGCCAAGTTCTATCTGGGGTGCTAGGAATGCAGCCAGAAGTCAGCTCTATTGCAGCCTGGCCTCATGATCCTCCGAATCATGTTATATAGCTAGGCCTGACAAAAAGCATAAATGTCCAATTCAGTCTTTATTGACTGCTTCATTTGGAGACCACCAAACAGGTGGAAAGTGGGAAGTGCCCTTTACATATCAAGGACTCCAGAGCAACCCCCTCAAAAAAAAATTAGTTAAAATTAGTTACAGAACTCATAAGGTGGTGGAGAGGAGAGGGGTACACTATGTACACGGGTTTAAAGGGGTTGGTGGAGGGCCTTCAGCACCAGTGGGGCCAGTCAGCCACTGATCTGGACCCCATCAGCTTCAGCTAGAGGGTAGATCTCAATGGCCTCCACAAGGGGCAGAGCCTCCACTGCAGTTTCCATCACAGCCAGGCCCACAGCAGCCTCCGCCTCTGCCAGCTGCTGTCGGACGGCCGCCTGGTGTTGCTGCTGGTGGGTCTTGCGGTGCTTCCAGAGATTGGAGAAGGAACGGTAGCTCTTGCCACAGTCAGGACAGGAGTAGGGTCGCTCACCCGTGTGGATGCGGCGATGTTCTGCCAGACGCATGGAGATGGCAAAGGCCTTGCCACACACTTCACACGCAAAGGGCCGCTCGCCTGTGTGTAGGCGTCTGTGGTCTTTCAGATGGGTACTCTGGCGGAAGGCCTTGCCACAGTCTGGACAGGGGTATGGCCGCTCACCTGTGTGGATGCGCCGATGGACCTGTAGTGACGTCTCTGTGCTGAAGAGCTTCTTGCACTCACTGCACTCCGGACCCCGACGCCGGGCAGGGGCTGCAGGGGCAGCAGAGGTTGTACCACTGAGGGCTGTCGGGGAGGGGGCGACTGGTGTGCGAGTGGCTCTCGAGGCCCGGGGAGCAGGAGGCTCCTTGGCTAAGACCTCTCCAGGACCCGCAGCAGCATGGGCGGCTTCATGTGCCTGCAGGCGAGCAGCAGAGCCCACTTTCTTGCCACAGGTCCCACACTCAAAGCGCCGTGGGGCCTGGGCAGCAGCGGCCGCGCAGCGATGCTCACGGAGCCGCAGTGACGAGGGGAAGGCGGCCCCACAGGATGAGCAGCGGTAGGGCTGGCGCCCAGCATGGATCACAAGCTGGTGGACCTCTAGCAGCCGGCGTAGCAAGAAGGAACGGGGGCACTCACGGCACTTGTAGGGGTACTCGCCTGTGTGGTGGTAGCGGTGCATGAGCAGGCGATAAGGGCGGTGAAAACGGACTCCGCACTCCTGGCAGCGGTAGGGGAAGTGCTGGGCATGCACCAGGCGATGCTGCCTCAGAGTGGAGCTCTGCGTGAAGGCCTTGCCGCAGTCCCCACACCGGTAGGGCCGCTCCCCCGTGTGTGTGAGCCGGTGGCGGGCCAGGTTGGCTGGTGAGTTGAAAGGCTTAGAGCAGTCAGGGCAGGGGAAGGGCCGCTCCCCAGTGTGTGTACGCAGATGGTTCCGCACATGAGACTTCTTCTTGAACATCTTGCCACAAATGCTGCACTTATGGCGCCGCTCTAGCCGGTGCACAAAACGCTGGTGCCGGGTCAGCTGCAACGCCTTACCAAACTCCCGGCTACACAGGAGGCAGCGGTAAGAGCCTGGAGCTGCAGGCTCGGCTGAACTCTCCTCACATACGGGGAGCTCTGGGGCCTCTAGCTCTCCGGTCTCTGCAGGGGCTGGCTCAGGAAAGCTAATAGCAGGCTCCTCTGGTGGAACTGGTGTTGTGGGCAAAGGGACACCTCCTGCTCCGTGGGTACGCCGGTGATAAAGGAACTTGGTGAGGTTAACAAAGGTCTTCCCACAGGGACACGAATGCAGAGGATTCGGGGTATGGGCTCGCCGGTGGGCCAGGAGGAGGGCTTCGGTGCCAAAGGCTAGGCCACAGTCTACACACAGGAAGTGAGACTCACTGCTATGGTCACCAAGGTGCTGGTCCAGACTAGAAGGGCTAGGGAAGACACGACTGCACAGGGGACACTTAAAAACACCCTCCCGGTGACTCCGAAGGTGCTGCTGTAGCTGGTGGGGTGAGAGAAAGAGCTGGTCACAGGCAGAGCAAAATAGTTCCTGGGTGGCCGCCCCACCTGACTCTCCACTGTTGTTCCTCCTTGGCTTCCGTCCCCTGCGGTCTCGCCCAATGGCCTCCCCATTTCGCAGCTCATTCCGCAGCTCATAACTGTGATCAGAGGCTGGCAGGGGTTCGGGCTGAGACACTGCTGCCTCAGTGGGTGAGGGGACCTGGGTTTCCTGCTGTGTGGCAGGCTCCGCAGCCTCCGGGACAGGAGCAGGGAAGTGGGTGGCCTGGTGCTCCAGGAAGTCAGCGGGCATCTGGAAGAGCTGGGAGCACTCGGAGCACTTGTAGAGGAGCAGCTCCACTTCTGTCACCATCTCGGTGGTGGCGGCCACAGACGGAACGGCCGCCCCCTCCCCACCCTCTTCTGCTTTTCGGTATGAATGTTCCACAGCCACTCGAGCCTGGCCCACAGGAGGGCCCAAAACAACTGGGGACCCCAAGACGACAGGAGCAGGAGCCTTGTTGGGCGTGGCTCTGAGATGCGTCTGGCGATGGCTAAGCCACATCTCTTGGCTGGCGAACAGAGCCTTACAGTCCACACACTCATAGTGGATGGCGCTGGAGCCCAAGGGGGGCACCTTGGGTGGTGGCTTGGCTGGCACTGCCTCCTGCGGTGCCATCATCTTCAGGTGTAGCTCCTGGTGCTCCAGGAGCTGGCTGGGGGACAGGAGCAGTTGCCCACACTCAAGACACTGGTACTGGCTCTCTTGGATGAGGGTCTGATATAGGCCTGTGCCTGAAGCAGCCTCTGTGGCCACTGTGACTCCAGGGTCAGCCACGCCCACCAGCTCAAAGTGCTGCTGGGGCACGTGGGAGTTCTGGTGCACAAGCACCTCCTCCAAGGATCCATAGAGCTGGTTGCACTCAGAGCAGACATAGCGGTGCTCAATGTACAGGACCGTCTCTTCACTCTCCTCAGTCATGGCAGCAGCAAGGCCCTGGGCTGAGAGGAGGGAAGGCAGCGACAAGTCAATCCTCCGGGGTATTTTATTCCATCCAACTTCTTCATTACATTTTCCCGCTCCAATGCCCTCCCTAATAATCCTCCTTGCCTGAACATAGGAACAGCCAACACGAATTTCTCCAATGGTCTTGTCCCAGGGACTTTCTCCCAAAGCTCCCAGCTCATTTAGCTTGCATTGAACACCAGCTCCTATGACCTCAATCCTCTCTATTTCCCATACCTCCAAACTGGTTCCCAAAGCCCTGTCCATCAAACAGGAACCTGTCTCCTTCCAATGCAGACTGTCCTTTGACTCCTTACCACTGCATGGGACAGTATTCCTTTGCCAAGCTACTTGCAGAATCCTCAAACACTCTCATGGCCTGTCCCTCCAAGCTGCACTCCTACATAGACTCTGCCTTCTGGCAGGCTCACAAACTTCTTTTCACACTCAGACCACTCAAGCTGGTGTCCAAGCCAACTGGTGGCACTGGTGGTCTTGCCACCCAACCTCTGCTAACCACCAATGCCCAGGTTCCTCACATCAAGTTACCCGGCTACCAAATTTTCTCTCACTGGCTGAACCCATCTCCATACTTTCCCACCTTAACCACTTCCTGATACTCAGACTCTTTAAAACAAGTTTAAACTAATCATATCAAGATCTTCTCAGCTGGGCAGTTCATGCTTTTAATTCCAGCCCTCTAAGGCAGAGTCAGGCAGATTGCTAGGAATTCACAGCCAGGCTGATCTACATAGTTAGTTCTGGGACAGGCTGGGCTACATGGAGAAACCAAAAGGGAAAAAGGCCCACCACAGGATTACCCTTTACCCGGAAGGTCCATCTCCACCAAAGTCTAATCCGTCACAGCCAGATGCGTCTCACCTTTCTGACACACCCCTAGAGTTTTCAATCACCCTTTCTCTCCACCAAGACCAAGTGTGCTGTGCTACTGCCCCAGCACACTGTCAGCTATTCACACTGACTTAACTCTAACTCATCGAGGAATGCCTATGTGCCTCCTCCCCAACCAACACTACCCTTTTTTGCATAAGGGTCCAGGCCAACCTTAATGAACTCAGCTGAGAACCCCGCTACTGAGTATAACCTAAACCTTTTTTTTCCCCTCTGAGAAAAGACCCAAATTCATCCTAACGCACTCCAGGGATTTTCAGATCCCTATTTCATACTGACTGAATTTCTCCTTTTTTGTAATCTTGGCCAGGAATAGCTGGCCCATCCTTCACAATTGCTTAACCTTTCACCTATCTCACTCAGGGTTTCCAATGTCTGTCACTTAGAAACTCCATCTGTACTCAAACCCTGCAAAAAGAGGTCCTCTTCATACTTAAACCTTCTCACCAGCAAACAACTATGGGGATACCCAAATCCCCCAGAGTTATCAATATGGTACATCCCCAAAATTCCTAGACTGCTCTCTGTAGCACACATCTCTGTCTCTCCAACTACACCCAAGATTGCTCGAATATTCCCTTTGGCCTACTTACCTGTATCTAAAACAAAACAATCCCTCCCCTCTAGCTCAACCTATTGAAACCCGTAAGAATAAATAAAGACCTCTGTCAATACTTTCCAAGCCCCACTTTCATGCGTTTATCGGTCTTCCTTGTCAGCATTACTCCGTTTTCCACACCTGATCCCTCCCTTCGCTCTAAAGATACCTCAAAAACCTCTTCTCTGCCTCAGCTCTTTCCAGGCAGAAATCGATTTTCCTCCCTGCGTTAATTACCTCCTTTCTCGGGCCAGCTCCCCACCCCGGCATCCATGAGTCCTCTAACCGTCCCCTTTCGATTCTGATCCCCATCCCAGCGCACCCACCCGTGGCCCCGATACCCCATGCAACCAGAGAGCCCTCCGGCGAGGCAGCTCTGGGACCTCCCCTTCCCGCCAAGGTCGGCCCCCGGCCTGCAGCCCGAGCCCTGCCCCTCCTCACTCAGCCCCGCACTCAACTCCAGTCCCCCATCCCACCCGCCGTCCCGGCACAGCCCCCGCCCGGCCCGCGCGCCCAACGGCCGCTCCGCTCTCCGCACCCGGGACGCGATCCTTCAGGCCTTCATCGTGCAGGCCGAATGACGCAGGCAAGCCGCCGGGTGGGGCCGGACCTCTGCGCTCCGGCGGGGACTCACCCGCCTCGGCCGTCTCGCCGGCCCCAGGCCGGGCTACGGGCTTCAGGTCCCTTTGCACCGCCACTCTAGCGCCGCGTCCTCTCTAGCGCCCGTCGTCTCGCCTGCTCCGCAGCCTCGCTCTCACCCCAGGCCGCCCTCAACAACGCTCCTCCCACCTTCCGCCTGGGCCGCTGCGAAGAACTGCACAATTCGCCCAATCATCGGCTGTCTGCCCCTGTCATTAGACCAATCGATGCTCAGGTTTCCTGAAGCCTCGACCAATAGAGCGGAGGGGTGGGATCGCGCAGCGCCCAGCCAATCCTTTAGCAATGTTCCCTCGCTGGTCGGCCTCCAGGTGGATACTACCCGCCTCTTTAATCCTCCCTGGAGGTTCTTCCTCTTCCACCTCTTCTCGGATTCCGCCTTTGATAGCTCGAAAGGGGAGCGCTGAGCGGAGAGGGCGCGATGACGTCGGGAGGCGGGACGAAGCTGGAGGCGCCATCTTGGGGGCGCCTGACAAGCTAGGCGTAGGGGATTCGGGCAGTGTAGGCTGTAGAGACACGCAAAGCCCTGGAGGCCGGCGGGTTACAGTCAAGGATCCCTGAGGGCCAGTGGCAAAAAAAAAAAAAAAAAAAAAAAGAGACACCACTCGGCGTGAATGGGAGAGGAAACCAAGCAGCAGCAGTCACACAGGGCAAAAGGAACAAAACAAGGCTTAAGACTTTTTTTTCCTATTAAGAGGATGAACGGGGAAATCGAGGAAGAGTAGAATGGAAACAAGATGTCAGGAGAGGGAGTTTAGAGGAAGAGGTACGTGACAGGAAGTGAGAAATGGAAGGAGAAAGGAAAAGCCCCGTTAGTAAGGTCCCTTGGAAGAAGCTGAGGGTGTGGGGTGGAAGACCTGAAGAAGGAAGTTTATGGGATTTGTAGTGGATCGAGTCAGTTGTTCTTGTTTTTGTTTGAGGCATGGTCTGGCTTTGTGAACAGGCTGGCCTCACAGAGATCCGCCTGACTCGGCCTCTCCTGTTTTGAGCATTAAAGGTATCTTTCCAGGTGACTGCCCTTCCACACAGTTACAGTTAAGGACCCCTAGGCATGGGAAGAATTTCCTGGGAAAACATGAAGTTCCAGGCCAGCCAGGGAGATGGTTCAGCGCGTAAAGCCACATGCTAAGCCTGATCTGGAGTTTTGATTCTGGGATCCACAGGGTGAAAGGAGAGAACTGACTCTTGTAAGTTGTTCTCTGACTTCTGCATATACCAGAGTGTGCATACATGAACATACACACACACACCTGAATGTAATATGGTAGCGAGTGACTGAAGAGATCCAGTATCCATATTTGGACTCCACACAAGTACACCACAGTTTTCAGGAAGCTCCCTCTTGAAGCCAAGGTTAAGGGAGTTATCAGAGGTGCATCTGGTTGGTCAAACTGTCCCCCGTTTCCCCAACTGAAGCTCAGAAAAACTAGGAGGGGTTTGAACACAGAACCACAGGTAGGTCTGAGTCTCCAGTTGTCACCATGTGTGTGCCCTCCTTTGGATGTCTAGCTGGATGTCTTCTTACTGGACTCCCTAGCAAGTATACCTACATGTTCTAACTAG
Organism: Mus musculus; assembly: GCF_000001635.26. NCBI lineage: Eukaryota > Metazoa > Chordata > Mammalia > Rodentia > Muridae > Mus > Mus musculus. The sequence goes on along the minus strand of NC_000073.6, from coordinate 25,075,800 downwards.
GCTGCTTATCCTGGCCCTGGTACTTCTTAGCTGTGACTTTGGGCAAAACAACTCCACTCTGTCTCAGGTTTAGTTTTTTTTGTTGTTGTTGTTGTTGTTTTGGTTTTTTTTAGTTCTTCGAGACAGGGTTTCTCTGTATAGCTCTGGCTGTCCTGGAATTCACTTTGTAAAACAGGCTGGCCTTGAACTCAGAAATCCACCTGCCTCTGCCTCCCGAGTGCTGGGATTAAAGGTGTGCGCCACCATACCCGGCTTTTGTTTTTGTTTTTATCTCTGAAAAGGGATGCTAGTCTTTGTCCCGGGTTTTCGAGACACTAAGTAAATACTGCTATATAGAAATTAATTTTTGTTGGGCAGTGGTGGCACACACCTTTCCAGCACTTGGCAGAAGCAGGTGGATTTCTGAGTTAAAGGCCAGCCTGGTCTACAGAGTGAGTTCCAGGACAGCCAGGGCTACACAGAGAAACCCTGTCTGACACCCCCCCCCCAAAAAAGAAAATAATTGTTGAGACAGCATCTCTATGTAACCCTGAAACTCGTATGTAGTCCAGGCTGGTCTCAAGAGATCCCCCTGCTTCTGTCTGCCTGCTGGGATTAATGGCATGCATCACTACACATGGCTCGAGGACTTACTTTTAGTATCTGATTAGTATCTTGAGGTGCCTAGTGGTAACTGACATCCAAGTGTGTTAGGTGACAATGGAAATTCTGCCCAGTGCTTTTCATTCATTATTTAATTCTACCAGTCCTCTCAGAGACAGTTACCATGAGGTGCTAAGAAACAGGCCGGGAGAAGTCATGTGTCCAGGTTCCCACGGGGAGAGAAGAAAGCCATCATTCCACCCCAAGAGATGGTTCCCTAGGTCTATACTCAGTTCCCCGGTGGGTGGATTGTTTGGGATCAAAGGGTGAATGGTTGACTTCAGGAAGAGCAAAGCAAAGGATGGGGGAAGGGAAAGGGGGAAGGGGAAGACAGCAGATTTTTAAAGTAAAAGATTAAGGTAGGAGGTAGTGAGCCCTAAGGTTTGGGCCTAGCTGTTTGCTAGTGTAGTTTGGATTTGCCCTTGGGGTGAAATCGCCTGTGTAGGAGCCCAAGTGCAGACCAGACTGAGCTCTTGGCAGGCTCTGGGCCTGCAGGTAGTGTTTTGTTCCTGCTGAGGCCCCCTTTTCCCTCTTGAGGTCCCAGCTTAGCTTCTCAGGCTCCTCTCTCTAAAACCGCTCGGGCATCCCAACTTAATTTGGGCTGCCTACGTCCTTTCTCTGCAGAGGAAACCTGTTCGGGTCAGACACTGTGCTGTGGTAGCACTGGACTGGACCTTTTGGGACAGATTATGTTTAGAGAGGGTGGATAATACCATCCCTGGATCAGCAAAGATACGGAGAGGCAGGCATGAAGTACTGGCCTCAGGCTTGGCTAGAACGGAATGTGGGTGTTAAGGAGACTGTGGATGTTAACCCTAGAAGGATAAAGAGGCATGGACAAGTTTGGTGGTCCTACAGGGTCAGATATATTATGTCACATGTTGTTGGGCATGTCCCACGAAGTCAGAGCTCACCAAGCCAGACCTGCAATACTCTGAGTTGCCACGTGCCAACTGTGTGTGCGAGGCATGTGGTCACATGTGCTGGGGGCTGCACGTGAGAGTGTCAGTGTCTCCTCCCCATCACGAGCATGGGGGTGGTGGTGAGTCACGGGCTCAGCCTTCAGCGCCAACTGTCATGTTCCTTCCCCCCAAATTTCACCCCCCAACACACACACCCAGCCCTGCACCACCCACCCCCACTTGAAGATCTGTGTGGATTTTCTGTTCCATCCCCCTGCCCTTCTGGGCTTTCTCAGGGAGACGGCAGTATTCCTTAAGAAAGGGTGCTTCTCTCAGCTCTGCCATCTTGTCACCCCCTCCCACTGCCTCACTGCTCAGGTGACTAAAAGATGAGGGCCTCTTCTGGCTTCCCACTCATCTCCACGGGTCCCCAGGAGTTCTCTGTGCACAATGGAGAATCCCTTCCTCCCCTCAACATCTTGAGCCCGTTTCCAGAGGCTTCCCAGTTCTATGTCTCCCAGCTTGCCATGCCTGCCTCAGTGGTCCTCTCATGTCTATGAGCCACGTGACTGTCTCTGTGGGTCTCCTGTACCCATGGGGCTGTCTCCATCAGGAGACCTCTCCTAGCTTACTGGGCCCCGTGTATGCTTCCTGGTTGCTCCTTCTGTGTATGGCTCCCTATTCTGAGGAGTCTTTCTGTCTCTGGCCTCTGCCACCTTCAAACACCTCTGTGTCCTATATGCTGTTCTCTTGTCCTCAGGTGGCTTGCTTTTCCATGGCTGGCTTTCCTTGGCCTTGTGGAGTTTGTGGGCCTTGGCCCACCTCTCTTGGGTCTTGATGGCTGGCTGTCTCTTTCCCTGCATTTTTCTCCATCTCTGTAGTCCTCTCTCCCCATCTCTAGGCCCTTCCCTCAGTTCTCCCCACCAATGCCTCTCAGCTCCATGGGCTCCAGAATCCTGGGCTGCCTGGGCAGGGCGGTGGCATGGTGTGGTTGGAGGGGGTGGCCCCGGGGGTTGGCCCTTCATCCAATGCAGCTCGCTCTTCTCATCAGCATTCTCCTCGCAGGGCCCCCCAGCCCGACCAATACGATCTCCCCCTCCTCTGCTTCCCTCCCTCCTTGCTCCCTGCCTGCCTGCCTCCCTCCCTCCTGCCCGCCCTCCTCCCTGCCTCCCTCCCTTCATCTCTCCCCTCCACCACCACCACCACCACCATCACCACCACCACCACCACCACCACCACCCCACCCCCCCGCGCTCCAGGACTCAGCGCGGGCGGGCGGGCAGGCGGCGGCCTAGGAGGGGAGAAGGAGCAGTGGCGGCAGCGGTAGTAGCGGCCGGCAGCAAGGAGGCAGGCCCGGCTGGGGACACGGAGCCGCCAGCGGCTGCCGCTCACAGGGGACCAGAGTGTGCGGCCAGGCCCTCCCACCGAGAGCCGGCGGGCCCCGGGACACCCCACCCTCCTCCGCCTTCCCGTTCCACCTGCTTCTCTCCATCCTCTCCTCCCACCTCATCTCGCCACCTCGTCTGCCTCCCTTCTTGGTCTCACCAGGGCTGCCAGTTGCTCTGTCCTCGCTAGCCCCTTCATTGACCGGCCTCTCCTGGCCCTCAAGCATGTTTTTCCCGTGGGGACTGAGGGGTTGAGGACTCCCGGCCCTAGCCTCATCCAGGGCAGGGCCAAGGCTCTGGGGGGAGGGGGGGGAAGGGGGCGGCCCCCTCCCCCCCAGCAGGCCCTCCCCTCCCCCACTTCCCCCCGATGGCTGGCTTTCTTTTCTCCACCCAGTCCTCACCCCCAGTGCCCCCCCCAGGCCGGCCCGGCTAGGGGAGGGGGCGGGGGCCCTTTCCTGGGCCGGCTTCCCCCTCCCCCGGCTTTGCCTGTGCCCCCCTCCCTTCCGTTTTCACCTTCCTCTCCTCCTTTCCTCCCTCCTTCCCCTCCGTTTGCTCCTTCCCCCTCTCCTCTCTCCCCTTCTCTCCTCCATTTTCTCCTTTCCCCTTCCTCCCCTCCTGGCCCGCCCTTTGCTTTTCCACCTGTCCTTCCTCCCCGCTGCTGGGGAGACACCGTTTTGGATTAGTTGGGGGCCACCGCCGGCGGCGGGGGAGGGGGCCCAGTGGACTGCCCTCTCCCCCGGCCCCAGCCTCACCAGCACCCAGCATCGGAGCACCTCCTGGTTGTCGTTCCTCGGGCCTCGAGGGAGCCCAGCCCTCCGTCCCACCAGGATCCGTAAGTGTCTGCAGGGCGGGGATTGGGCTGGGTCCTGGGTCCTGGAAGGCCAGGCTCCCTGTCCGGCTGGCGGGGGCCCCCACAGTCCCTGCTCCCCGTGGATGGCAAGGAACCTATTTCTCGCTGCTTTGTGCCCTCCCTCTCAACCTCTCATTCTCCACGACCTCTTCTTTTCTCACCCTTACTTCTGGGTACACACCTCACACCTGCCCTCAGTCCCAGCTTTCCGGGGTCCTGTGGTAGCCAGCTCACTTCACTGGCTCCTGGATTGTCCCTCCTCCAAGCTTTGGGTCCCAGACCCACACTGGCTCCTGACTTCTTGTGTGTTGTTGTGTGTTGGGTTCTCTCTCTCTCTCTCTCTCTCTCTCTCTCTCTCTCTCTCTCACCTCTTTCACTAAGCCTTACCATAGGCCCGGCCCCATTGCACCTTCTGTCTGTCTTCTGGAGATGCCTTTACATTTTCAAGTCTGTATTTCGCCTGTCTCCCAGGCCTGTCCAACTCTGCCCAACTTCTCTGTTCTCCGCTGTTCTCCTAAGCCAGGCTCTGCATCTGACTCTGATGAGACACTAGTTCTCATCTAGTCTTCTTCCCACTCTGTCTTTCCATTCTTTGCCTGATCCTCTCCACCTCCAGCCTCTATCTCTCACTTTTCTGCTTCCCTCCCCCAGACCCCACTGTGGGCCCCTAGTCATCCCCATCTACTGCTCTCTGTCCCTGGCTTCTGCCCGGGTTCTTCCACCCACCATCCCAGTCTCTCCACTTCTGGACCACACCACCTGGCCTTTTAGCTTCCATCCCTCCCAGTACCCGTGGGCTGGGGACTCTGGGATCCTCTGTGTATGCTGCTATGCCCTTCCAGGGCATCCGCTTTGACTCAGTTTCCCTCCTGGCTCATCCTCTCTCTCGCTTGTGTGGTCAGCCCTCTCCCTGTGCGCTTCTTCTTCAAGCCTTTTCATCCTGGATTCTGCCCCTCTGGCCTCAGCCTCTTTAGGCTGCTGTGCGCTTGTCCCTAGCTCACACTCTCTGTGTGTCTGTCTCAGGCTGTGGTTGTTTGTTTGTTCTGCTTTTGGAGACAGGGTTTCCTATAGCCCAGGCTAGCCTGGAACTCACCAAGGAGCTGGGTCTGGCTTTGAACTCCTGACCCTCCTGCCTCTGTCTACTGATAGCTGGTATTACAGGTGTGTGTCAGCACACCCTGCTGGCCCCTTGGTTGTTATACTTGTTGTTATTCATCTTTGGGCCCCCTCTCTTCTCCTGTCTGCCTCCTGTCCTTTGCACGTGTCTCCCCTTGCCCATCTCTCCTCCAACCTGTAGGACCTGGCCCACTCTCCTCAGCCCCCCCCCCCCCCCCCATTGCTGGCACTGTTTCCGTGCGTCTGTATCTGCCAGGCCTGAGTCTCAGGTCTGTGAGTCCTGAACTGACCTGACCCTGCTCCTCCTTGCACTTCCCATCCGCTTCTCTAGCATCTCTTTGTTTTTGAGACAGGGTTCAGGATGCAACATAGGCTAGCCTCAAACTCACAGTGATTCCCCTGCCTCCAGACTGCAGGAATTACATCCTGGTGTGAATGTCCTACTTAGTGTCTGTCCTTTTCCCCCACTTAGCTGTGGTCAGCACTTTGGGGGGCTGCCTTTCTGTGCATGGACCTCTGTGTTCTTCACTCCCCATAGACTCTCTCTGCACTGTGCCTCTGTCCTTTCACTCTCCATAGACCGTCTCTGCACTGAGCCTCTGTCTTTTGGTTCCCATTTGTGTCTGCCACCTGTGGGTCTCTGCCCTTCTGCCCTGCCTCAGTCTATTTGTTTGTAGTCCCTGATCCCCATTTGTTCCAGATGTCCCAGGATGAACCCCCTTCCCTCCTGCCCTTCCCCTTGAGAACTCTCCTTTTAGCTCTCCCAGAATTCCTTGCTCCTCTGTCCTGGTCAAGCCTCCACATTAGATCTAAATTGCAGTCTGCAGCCACCAGTCTGTTGAGCATGCCCTTGTATCCCTCAGGCTCTCCTCACCAAAGGCTGAGGGGTGTGGAGGAGGACTTTCTCAAGGTCAGTGAAATAGAGGCAAGTGTGGGACTGATTAAGGCAACCTTTCTCCTTGGCCTGAACTTTTCTGGCCAGAGAGGCCAAATCCAAGCCTTGGCTTGTGACTCTGCCCTTTCTTGGGAGTGCTTTCCATGGCCCCAGGTGGGATGTCAGGGGACACTAGACACATGTCACAGTGCTCTGGGCTCTGCAATAACCCTCTTTCATTGGAACATGGTCTACAACCAGGTCCAGGGATCCGTGTGCACATCTGGCAAAGCACATCCCGCCCAGCAGTTACACTGCCAAAGGCCTGGAGTGCCCAGAACACTCCAGGAGCTGAACTCCCCGGGGCTGGACCTGTAAGGAGAAGTCATGTACCCGTACTCGATCCCTAGAACAGGGTACAGGCAGGGTTTCAGTACCCACTTCCTGCAGTCAGCCTTCCAGCTTTCTGTCCTTCCCACCAGACGCTCTGGTCTCCCGAGTCAGTCTGTGCCTCTCCCTGTTCTCCGGCTTTCTCTTCCGTCACTCACCCACTCCCATGCACTGATAGCCCCTTGTTTGGTCTTGCCCTGCTCCCTTTCTCTGGTGTCTGTCCTTTATGTCCACATCTCCCAGTCAGCCCCTTCCCTGTCTCTCCCAGTCCTGTCTCTGATTTCCTTCAACTTTTGTTCGCTCTCTGTTTTCAGCCGTTTCTGCCATCCTTCTGTGCTTTCATATCTGCCTGTTTTCCGTTCCTTTCTCACATTCTGAGTCCCAGCATCTCTCCTTTGCAGCCTCTCATCAGATACTTTTTCTTTTTTCTTTTTTTTCCCCTGTTGTTCTCTTTCTTCTGTACTCTCTTTTTAGGTTCTTTGCTATGTCCCTCCCTCCCTCCCTCCCTCCCTCCCTCCCTCCCTCCCTCCCTCCCTCTCTCCCTTGCTCCTTCTCTCCCTTCCTCCCCCTCACCAAGTTTCCCAATTCTGAGATTCTTTCACCTGTCAGACCCTGGGTGTCCAGGCCTCTCTCCCATGGGATTGTGGGAACCAGGGACGTCAGGAAGGTGGCAAGTGAGGCTTGGGATGGGGTTGCCTAGCAACCACTGCATCCTCTCCAGCCAGTTTCTGTTGCCTAGTAACAGCTGCCTGCCCAGAGACAGAGGCGGGACTGGGGTGGTGGTAGCACTTTTCAGTTTCCTGTTGGGGTGGGGCTGGTCCCCAGGTTCACTCCTACTTGAAATTTCTAGTAATGCCTGTCCTATCTGTGACCTCTGACCTTTCCATCTTCCAGAGCTCAGGACTATATGAGCTTGGTGTCCCCAGCAAGCTGAGCCGTTCAGAACTGTATATTCCTCCCCAATGATGTCTGGGAGGACTATGCTTGCCACCCCATCGAGCAGCTTTCCTAACGGTTGCTGCCCCCCCACATCGGCCATCTCCCTTGGGGCTTGGGGGTCTCTCTGCAGGTGGCGAGTGGGGGCCGCGGCAGCTGCGTCCCCATGAGGAGGGGAGGAAGATGCCGGCTGAGCTGCTGCTGCTGCTGATAGTCGCCTTCGCCAATCCCAGCTGCCAGGTGCTGTCATCACTGCGCATGGGTGAGGCCCCAGCACCCTGCTCCTCAGAAACTCTCCCTCCAGGCCCCTCCCAGGAGCTCAGGCAAATAGCACCAAAGTGCTCTGGCCCCAGCTTCTCCTCCTGTGGACCCAGGAGTCCAGATACTCTGCCAGCCAGCCTTAGATCCAGGAGTCTAGGCCCCTTCATACCTATCCCTCCCTCTACACTAGAGGCCACAAGTCCAAGACCCCACAGCTACCCTTTCTCAGGCCCAGGAACCTGGCCCCTCCCAACTCCTGTCTCCTCTCAGCTGCAATCCTGGACGACCAGACCGTGTGTGGCCGTGGTGAGCGTCTGGCCCTGGCCCTGGCCCGAGAGCAGATCAATGGGATCATCGAGGTCCCAGCCAAGGCCAGAGTGGAAGTAGACATCTTTGAGCTGCAGCGGGACAGCCAGTACGAGACCACGGACACCAGTGAGCGGGGCCTCAGGGGCGTGGGGTGAGGCAGGGCAGGTGGGGCCTCCTCAGCTCAGCCTTGTTCCCATCCCCTGCACCTGCTCCTTCCTTGCCTGGCTGGCTCTGTCTCACAAAGTGGCTGCAGCTGGGGTGACAGGCCCAGGCACTGAGGCATGGGGCTTTAAAACTCCCTGGTGGGTCAGGAAAGGTGTTCTGGAACAGTCTAGTCTGGGGCCTGCTGCAGGTGAGCAGGAGGTGGAGTACGTACAGTCCCAGATCACCCTGCAGAGCAGGCTTGCCCTGTGGTAGGTCGGGCTGCAGAAGTGTCTGTCGATGCTCACGGACTCGTAAATGGCAGTGCCTGCTATCCTACTTCGCTTTTTGTGGCCGTAATAAAACACTGTCCAAAATCAACTTGTGGAGGAAAGGGTTCATTTTAGATTGCAGGTTAAATAGGCCAGTATGGAGGCAAGCCAGGACAAGAACTCAAAGCAGGAAACTGTGGAGGCAGGAACTGGAGCAGAGGCCATGGAGGAGCGCTGCTTACTGGCTGACTCCTCTTGGCTTGCTTTCCTACATACCCCCACATCCACCTGCCCAGGGGCAACACCCCCCCACAGCTGAGCCCTCCCACTTCAGTCATTAATCAGTTACCCTCATAGACTTGCCTGTAGGCCAGTCTGATGGAGGAAGCTGCTCTGTCGTGGTTCCCGCTTCCCCATGACTGTAGTTTATGTCAGGTTGACAAAAACTAAGCAGCACACTCGCCTAGCTGTGCTGGGATCATAGTTCTTTGCAACCTTCTGCATTAAAACACATTTTAGTAAGGCAGTCTTGGCACACACCTTTAATCCCAGCACTCGGGAGGCAGAGGTAGGTGGATTTCTGGGAGTTAGAGGCCAGCCTGGTCTACACAGAGAAAGACCCTGCCTCGAAAAACAAAAGAAAAAAAAAAAAAAAACGATAAGACATGTTTCTATACTGGGCATGGTGGCTCCACCTGTATCTCAGCACTTGGAAGGCTGAGGCAGGAGAGTTTGCCTGAATTTTAAGCCAATCTTGGCTACACAGTGAGTTTTAGGCTAGCCTGAGCTATCGAGTAAGATCCTGCCTGAAAAAAATAAACCAAACCCAAACTCAAACTCAAAACAGCAGACTGGTTAGGACCGAGATGTGCTCCACTGAGTGTTCATAATACATAGGTTTGACTCTAAGCACAATACATAAACAAATGTGTAAACAATTTGCTTTCTCAAGAGTCTTATCAAGAGCTTTGTTAGAGCATGTGGGTTTCAAATCGCCAACGGGGAGAATGGGGTGGACTGTGTTTCAGGCTTTTTGACTGGTACATCACAGACACAGTCTAGAAGAAGCTGAGCTGGATGGAGGCTTGAAGAGGCAGAGGGTAGAACAGGTGTGCACTTAGAGTTGAGCCAAGGAACAGGGTGTGAGGTGAGGCCATCTTGACCAGCTGGAGTCCGTGTGTGTTTGAGGGGATCCTGAAAATGAAGCCAAGTCTGAGGAAAGCGGGGACCCACAGTCAAAGGGAGATTCCTGACATGTCTGTAAAGTAACTGGACCTAGCCATTCGTGAAATAATCCTAGGAAATCGTGAATTCCGTAGCCACTGATTAGTCCATAGTCCTCTCAGTGGCGTGGTCTGATTTCTATTATCCGTTCTCTGTGTCACTCTCCTTCCCTCCATTAACCCCACCATGGCCTCACACATTCTAGGCAAGCTTTCCAAACAACCCAGTCAGGCTGTTCTCAGGCTATCCTGAGATCCTGTCATGGCTCACTCATAGCAGCTAAATGGGATGTCATGTCTCCATCAGACTCCTTCCTTCTGTGCCCTCCGTGTTGTGGGTCCTACTGCACAGGACCAGATACCTGAAAATGGTCCTTGCTTTTCATCTCTCTCCCGCCTCTTATTTGTCTCCGGACTCTTTTCCTGTCCATCTCCTCTACGTCCTCTGTAACCTTGCCCTACTTGGGGATGGCCAGCTTAAGGCACACATCACCCACCTCATTCACCGCTCATATTCAGCTTCAAGTGCCGGTTTCACAGGGAGGGCATAATGGGTAGTAGAGTGACTGAAGAAGTTGGGAGGGAGAAGAAGACAGTTCTTGGTTTGCAGTTCAAAAGGAAGCTCACAGAGCTGAGCACAGTGGTTCAGGCCTGTAGTCCCAGAACTTGGAGGCCCAGGCAGGAAGGGTATGATATGAGTTCAAGGCTAAGTCTTGTTTACATCTAAGATCCAGGACACTCTGGGCTGTATACCTTGCCTCAGTGTATGCACACACACATACACACACCATGGTGTCCACATGCTTTCCCATGTTCTCTTGGCTTGGCCTGTCTCTCCGTGGCTTTTCCCCCCATGGCTCCCTCTGTATGAGCAGGCCAGGGACTGGTCTTCTGGGGTCCAGGCTGGTGGAGGGGAACCCACAGCTCTCACCCTCTGGATCCTCTCTTGGACCAGGTCAGTTTCCTGAGGGTGGGGCAGGAGCAGAAGCAGAGGGTCCCTGACTCTGGTTTCTTCTCTGCTCTTCACAGTGTGTCAGATCCTGCCCAAGGGGGTTGTATCTGTCTTGGGACCCTCCTCCAGCCCAGCTTCTGCCTCCACCGTGAGCCATATCTGTGGGGAGAAGGAGGTGAGATTGGGCATGGTGGGAGAGGGTTTGGGGGTGAGATTTGAATCCCTGGCAAACAACATCTCCCTTTCTGTCCAGATTCCCCACATCAAGGTGGGTCCTGAGGAGACGCCCCGCCTTCAGTACCTTCGCTTCGCATCTGTCAGCCTGTACCCCAGTAATGAAGATGTCAGCCTGGCAGTCTCCCGAATCCTCAAGTCCTTTAACTACCCCTCAGCTAGCCTCATCTGCGCCAAGGCTGAGTGTGAGCAAGAACTGGGTCTTCTGTTCCCATTCTCTTTAGGCATTCCTTCCTAAGAGCCCTGGTGTTCCACGGGGTTCCCTCTATCTTTCCCCTTCAGGAACTGGGACATTGGTTCCATAGACCCCAGTACCCCCTTGCCCCTGAGAGACCCACGTGACAGTGAACCCCTTTTGCCCGGCTCTCATGAGGATCTTTCAGGATAGCAGGGGCAGTGCTGGCATGTAACTTTTAAACATGTATTATTAATTTTGAATTAGTGTACAAAATGTTAGATTTTATTTGACATGTTCATGTGTACTATGTCATTTTGCTTATAACTGCCCTCTGCATGCAGCTCTTGGTCTAGGGAAGGTCTCAGGTATTATTAATTTTGAATTAGTGTACAAAATGTTAGATTTTATTTGACATGTTCATGTGTACTATGTCATTTTGCTTATAACTGCCCTCTGCATGCAGCTCTTGGTCTAGGGAAGGTCTCAGGCCACAGAGTGTTCCAGGAGCTCAGAGTCCCAGGGCGCAGACACAGAGCTGCCAGGAGATGTACGGGGCCTATGGAAGGGGTTCTGAGCCATCTGGCAGGCTCAGAGCCCATATCCTAGGAATGCTACCTCTAAGCTGAACTTGAAGCATTGGAGAGCATGTTCTGATCAGGGGCCTTGGTGGGACAGAGGTGGAGAGCCCCAGAATACAGCCCCCAGGAGGTCCCCAGGCCAGAGTGTGGAACAGTGAAGTGAGAGGTCAGAGAATCCTTGGAGATTTCAAAGCAACAGCACAGAATGAGGAGACATGGTCAGATCTGTTTATAGAGAAGTGACAGACATAGCAACATACGTGTATCAGAGAGACCAGAAGGATGCAGAAGGAGAAGTGGGTTAGGTGAGATGGTGGCAGTTGGTTGTCGAGCCAAGCCTCCTTGAGGAGAGTTGGATGGGGCAGGGCAGGGTGTGCAGGTCGTGGGTGATACCAGAACTCAGGAGAGAGGAGGAGAGCAGTCTGTTCAAGTGAGCACATTGGCTGTGATGTTCAAGTGTGGTGGCCTGGGGGCGGGTTGTGAGTGTGGAGTTGGGGGAGGGTACCGAGCCTTGGAGCTCCTAGAAGGAAGTTCTCTTTCTGGAGGTTCTCGCTGAGCAGCTGCTGTGTGTCAGACTCTCGTGGTAGGACAGGCACGAGAGAGGTAGGCACAAATGGTTGTCCTTGTCAGACCTTGCCAATGACAGAAGTCAGGCAAAACCTATGTCTGGTTGGTAAGGTCAGTTCTCTGGAGAAGGAGGAAGGTCCTAAGTTTGGAGTAGCGGTAGGGAAAGTGGTGGCTGTGGGCCTCTCAGAGACGTTGTCATCTAAGGAAAGAAAGATCAAGGATCAGCAGGAACCTGGAGAAATGGGGTTCCAGGTAGAGGGACAGCCAGGCTAAGGCCACAGGACGGAAGGCTGACTGTGGGACAAGGAGACCCATGTGGCTGGACCAAGTGCAAGCATTAAATGACAGAGGGGATGAGAAGCTTGGCACAGATCAGAGCCACATCTGTTTGCATCACTCTGGCTACTGCGTGGGGAGCAGACTCAAGCAAGTGTGGCCAATGCAGGAGGAGAGAGATAGCGGTGGCTTATGCCAGGGCGGCAACAGACCGTGTGGTGTGGTCTGACAGGCTGTGATGTGTTTTGAAGATAGAGTCTGGGTAAGTGAGGGAAAGAAAGAGGCTGCCATCAATGTTCTGGCCAGAGAACAGGCACATGGCGATGGGTTGTCACCTGAAGGATGAAGACAGGTGGAAGGAGACAGTTACCTGCTGTGTCAGACATTCCATTGAGTGGTCAGGAAGAGGTAGGTCAGATACCTGGAAATCTGGGAAGATTTTTTACAGGGGGTTTCACTTGGGAATCCCTCAAAGAATTAAGTCCCCAAGCCCAGTGTCCAAGAGCCCCAGCTGTTCCAGAGACAGCCACGTCACCTTCTGAGCATGCCCTCCAGTCTTAGGCCCAGCTGCCATTGCTGGAAGAGGAAGGAACATCTGTGGGCTGTGTCTAGGGAGGCAGAAGGAAGGGTTCTAACACAGGGCCCAACCCTCCTTCAGGCCTGCTGCGGCTAGAAGAACTGGTGCGAGGCTTCCTCATCTCCAAGGAGACACTGTCCGTGAGGATGCTTGATGACAGCCGGGACCCCACGCCGCTACTCAAGGAGATCCGAGATGACAAAGTGTCCACCATCATCATTGATGCCAATGCGTCCATCTCCCACCTTGTCCTCCGTAAGGTGGGTCTCCTCCTCTTATTTTCCATAGAACTGGGGGTACAGATAACCTCAGTGGTGGGAAGTGGGCTTTGTAGGGTCTGTTTTGCAGCTCCCTGGTCACATGACCTGGGACAGTCCCTTATTTTGTCTGTGAAACGCAGCCATCAGTTGGTCTTACCTCTTTGGCTTGTGAGGGTGGTAAGCCTAAGCAGGGCAAGTCCTTAGTCATGTTGGCCCAGAGTAGACATCTTAGTCATCAGCCTATAGGACTCTGTTGTTGCTAAGGGTTTGTTTCCTTTTAAAAAGATTTATTATTTTAATTATGTATAGGTGGGGGAGGGGTATGTGCACATAAGTGCTGGTCCCTTTGGAAGACAGAGGTGTGGGAGTCCCCTGGGATTGGTGTTACAGGCAGTTATGAGCCAAGTGGGTGCCAGGAATCAAACTTGGGTCTTCTGCAGCTACGGTACACTTTCTTAACTGCAGAGCCATCCCTCTAGCCACTGTTGTTTTTGAGGTGAGATCTTTCTTCCGGTAGTTCAGGCTGATCTTGAACTTGAGAACTTTTAGGGTTTTCCTTGGAGCTCTATGTATATCTTTTTTTTTTTTTTCCCTGAGACAGGGTTTCTCTGTGTAGCCCTGGCTGTCCTGGAACTCACTCTGTAGACCAGGCTGGCCTCGGACTCAGAGATCCGCCTGCCTCTGCCTCCCAAGTGCTGGGATTAAAGGCATGCGCCACCACGCCCGGCTTCTGTGTATATCCTTAACTGGGACTCTCCCCCACCACTCAGGGCAGATATGTTGAACATCATATAGACATGGAAGCTGGGCTTCTAGAGGCAAGGGCCCAGAGCACCAGGACCTTTCCCCCTGGGCTTAACACATGCCATCCATCAGTGAGCCACACTCATTAATCATTCATTCCCTTCCCTGGGCTTAATTTTTCTTTATAATCAAATTTGTATTATTTTTCTCCATTTGTTTTTCATTTATTTTTCTCTTAATTAAAACCATATGTCACTGCTGATTGTAGGCTGCTGGAAGAAGTGTTGATCAGGCTCTTGAGGATATAGAGGGCTTAGGGAAGACTCTCTGGGTTGACAGACCTCCTGGGCAGAGACCGAAGCCTCTCCCAGGGTACTGTGTGCATTGAGGTCTCCTCTCTTCTGTCTTGCCCATCCCTGATACCCATGTGCGCAAGCCCAGCTTCTACCCCACTAGAAGTACAAGCTGGAGCCCTGAAATGTTAGAATTCTCCTGTGCGGTCAGGATGGGAAGTTCTTATGTGAGGAGCCTCATGCAGCCTGTCCTCCTGGAGAATCATAAGATGGAGAGAGCTTAAAGAAGGGACCTGAAATTCTAATTGATTGCCTCAACTGCAGAATTTCATTTTCTCCTCTCCCTCCCTCCCTTCCTCCCTCCCCCCCCTCCTTCCTTCTTTCCTCCTCTCCCTTCCTTTCCTATCCTCCTCTCTCCTTGCCTTCACTCCCTGCCCCTCCCTCCTTCTCTTTTTCTTTTGGTATTTTTGGGGATCGAATCTGTGGCCTTGTATCTGTTAGTTGAGGGCTCTGCCACTGAGCTGGATCCTTAGCCATTCCACCTCATTTGAGCCAAGATCTTCCAAAGTTGCCAGTCTGGCCTTAAGCTCACTCTGTAGCCCAGACAGGTTTAAGCCATTTGAATAGCTGGGATTACAGGTCCATGCCCCCAGGCCCAGCACCCGGGTTCTTTTCTGATGGATGATCAACCAAGCTGAGCCCTAAACACTGGCAGTGCCCATGACATTGGATGTCTTAGGCTAAGGTTTCTGTCCCTACCTGCCCCATGTCCCAGGCTTCCATTTGTCCCCGGTAGGAAGTTTTGAGTGCCTTCACTGGAAACAGTAGACATTCGAGGGCCCCGCTCTCTGCTCTGCCTGGCACCAGTCAGCATGGTGGAATGCAAGGGACCCAAGTCCCTTCTACCCTCACTTGTGTCTCCTGCTTGCTCATTTTGTCTGGGTGTCTCTTACTGTGTTTTCTACTGGGTGTCTCCTCACCAGGCCTGTCTCTAAATCTCTCTTCCCCTCTTGGGTTCCCCCGTTCTCTGCCTCTCGGCCTCTCCTGTGTTCTCCAGGCTTCGGAGCTGGGAATGACCTCAGCGTTTTACAAGTACATCCTCACCACCATGGTACGTACTCTGACCTATACCCCTCCCCAACTCCCACCTACCTCACTTCCCTACTTCATTCCTGCTTCAGGCCTTACCACTCTTCTTCTTGGTCCCAGGACTTTCCCATCCTGCATCTGGATGGTATCGTGGAGGACTCCTCCAACATCCTGGGCTTTTCCATGTTCAACACCTCCCACCCCTTCTACCCAGAGTTTGTGCGCAGCCTCAACATGTCCTGGAGGGAGAACTGTGAAGCCAGCACCTATCCTGGCCCTGCGGTGAGCATACAGATACCCACTGGCACGTGAGACACACTGTGCACTGACTCTGGGGACGGCTTGCGAATCTCATTCTGATCATACCCAAGACCTCATAGTGAGGCCCCATGATGAGTCTGACCCAGACTTCCTCTCAATATCTCAAGCTTCTCCATCATCAACCCAGGGCAGGCATGGCCTCCGGCCGTTTGTGCTCCCCCACCACTGCCCCATCTCCTACGCATCTCCTGCAGAACCAGCACCTCCTTCTTACTAAGCTTTCTGCTCAATGTTTCCTTGGCTGAAAGACCTAACTTGTGCTTCCTATTTTATTTTATTTATGTGTTTAGAGACAGAGTCACTACTCCGAGTAGCTCTCAGTACTGCCTTTGTTTTGGGGTGCGTTATCCCCTTGATCCCCAGAGCTGTCCTCAAGGTGGAGACAACCATTCCTCCGTTCCTCTTGGGTGGAGGAATCCCAAGCTCAGAAAGGGGTTGTTGAGACGTGGCCATCCAGCCAGGAAATACTAGAACCAGGCTCTCAGCTCAGAGCTCTGTGCTTTCTGTGCCCAGGATCAATACTTAAACTCCTCCGTCTCCTCGCCTACCCTGTGTTCATTCTCCCGTAACATAAAGTGCCCCATTCACACATAGATGGTGCCAGTGGATGCCTTGCCCACTTACCTTAGCCACACAGACTTGGCAAGCTCAGGAAGACAACTGGCCATCTCGGTTAACTCCTCTCAGACAAGCCAAGCATGGTGGCATATGCCTATAATCCCAACATTTGGTAGGTAGAGACAGATGGATCAGGAATTCAAGACCAGCCTCAGCTACATATCCAGTTCCAGGCCAGCCTGAGCTACGTGAGTCCTATCTTATAGAACCAGAAGAAAACAAACAAACAAACAAACCAATAATAATGGCAAAAAAAACCCAAAACAAATAAACAAACTTGGGCTGGTGAGATGGCTCACTAGGTAAGAGCACCCAACTGCTCTTCCAGAGGTCCTGAGTTCAAATCCCAGCAACCACATGGTGGCTCACAACCATCTGTAATGAGATCTGACTCCCTCTTCTGGAGTGTCTGAAGACAGCTACAGTGTACTTACATATAATAAATAAATATTTAAAAATAAATAAATAAATAAACAAACTCAGAAATAACCCTCTCCAAATAGACATGGCCGTGTAGTCTCAGCAAACATCAGACACTACACTTTTCCCCAGTCACCCATGTCCCCAGAAGACACTACAGCCCCTCCCTCTCCCTGACCTACCAGTTTTCCACTCCTGCAAAGATAGGTGTTGTCTGCAGGTTGAGGTGACCCCAGAGGGGACCTTGGGGGATCCCCGGCCACACTGACCCCTTCCCTGCCTTACCGCCTCCCACTCAGCTGTCCGCAGCCCTGATGTTTGACGCTGTGCACGTGGTGGTAAGCGCTGTCCGAGAACTGAACCGAAGCCAGGAGATTGGCGTCAAGCCACTGGCCTGCACTTCGGCCAACATTTGGCCCCATGGGACCAGCCTTATGAACTACCTTCGAATGGTGAGCCAGGAGCAAGGGGCGTGGAGGTGGAGGGGAACAGCAGCCGCCTCAGGCAGGGGCACTGACTGTGTCTCCCCTGCCCTCCCTCTGCTTTCTCCCCGTGCTGACTGTCCTGTGCCCTGTCTGACCATGCCACTGTCCCTGTGGGGATTGTGTGCTCTCTGGGCCTTGCTCCCCTGTATCTCTTCTCTCTTTGATGCTCCTCCTCCTCCTCCTCTTCTTCCTCCTCTTTCTCTATTTCTCTCTGTGCCTTTCCCTACTGTTGCCTCATCCCTGCCTGGCCTTCCCACCCATCTCTGGGCCCCACCTCCCCTCCCTCTGCCCCTCCTCCCGCCCTGCTAGGTAGAGTATGACGGGCTGACCGGGCGGGTTGAGTTCAACAGCAAAGGGCAGAGGACCAACTACACACTACGCATCCTGGAGAAGTCCCGCCAGGGCCACCGTGAGGTGAGCAGGCCTAGGGTGATGCCCGAGCCCTGCTAGGAGTTGGTCTTTGAGACTTCTAAGAATGAACAGGCTCTGTGCTAATGATACTCTGTCTGTCCCCAGATAGGGGTGTGGTACTCTAACCGGACCCTGGCCATGAATGCCACCACCCTGGACATCAACCTGTCACAGACTCTAGCCAACAAGACTCTGGTGGTCACAACTATCCTGGTGAGTGGCCCACATAGGGCAAGGGGCAGTAGGTAGAGGGGCCCTAATTCTGGGTCTTCCTGAAACAACTTCCCAACCCGTCCTAACACGTCAGGATGGGGAGGAGTCCCTAAGCTGGCACAGGTCAGTATACAGAATAACTGGGGTGTATCCCATGCACAGAGCAAGGCCAGACTGTTCCCAGCCGTAGCCAGAGCAGGAGAGGGCACAGACTCTGCAGGGGACCCGGGTTCTATGATATGCTCTTGATAATCGTCATTGCAAGAATGGTCATTTTGTCATACTTTGCCAGTCTAAAGTGCTGACCCATGCCAGCTTGTTCAGGGTCCACCTTAAAAAGTGGACACTGAGGACCAAAGAGATGAAATACCAGCCAGTGCATAGCAGAGCCAGGACCAGAAGCCCCGTCTCTAAGGATGAGTCTGATTCATAAATGCTGTGCTTTAAAATGATAGTCATTGACCCTGAGCTCCAAGCCAGGATACAATCCAGTATCATAGGGACTTCTACCTCCTATCCCCATCTAAGTTGAGATGTGGGCCTTGTGTGTCAACAAGGACTGGGATCTGTTTCTATCCGTAGAGTGCTTGCCCAACATGTACAAGGTTTTGGGTCTGATTCCCTGCACCGTAGGCCCCGTACTCAGGGTAAAGACAGGGAGATCAGGACTTCAAGGCCAGCCTGAGCTACATAAAATCCTGTCTCCAAAACCAAACGTACACTAGGCCTTATTTAGGTGTTACTCTTGACCACAAACTGTTCCATGGTGACAATGGAGGACTTTGTTTTCCTGCTGTGTACAATAAGGAGAGTCCCCTGCAAGTCCCTTTCTGAGTAGAGTGTCAGGTCAAGCCTGGCCCTCTGGGTTGTACCCTACTGCCCCCTGCCAACACTGTGTCCTGTAGGCAGAGGCTTACACACAGGGTCTGGTAGGCAGGAGCTTTCCTGAGCAGCTGGACAGGTCAGGTAGCTCTACTGTTCACGGCAGCCAGGCCCACGGCCTGCACCCTGCCTTGTCCACATGCTCAGGGACATTGAGCTGGGCCTGCTCACTACAGTGACATGCAAATTCAGGGACACTTTTCACAGGGTCTTAGGAACCCTTATTAGCAGCCTGTCTCCAGGAAATTTCTGACCTAAGTGGACCTCGAGTACCCTTGGAGAAGAGCCAGTGAACCAGTTATAGAGGGACAGATGGCTTGCAGACGGGAAGCCAGACACTCCCTAATAGCCCCACTGAGGAGCCTTGAGGCCTGGTTGGTGGGGGCTGTGTGTGCTGTGCTCCATCCCCAATACAGCCTGGGATTGAAGGAGATAAGACCTCTGTGGATAGCAGAGCCAGAGGTCAGGGAAAGGAGTTCAGAGGAGTCCCCGAGGCCTGAGAACCAATATTATTCTTGATTCATGAACTCCATTCTTTCCTTAATTCCTTAAATATTTGCTGAAGCTGCTGTGTTCCTGGCCCGGCCCAAATTCTAGAGACAGACAGGAGTCAACAGGTGCTTTGAAGGAGCACTGAGGGGACGTAGTGCCAGCAGGATGGGGGAGACCATTCCAGACAAGGTCATGAGGGGTTCACAGAGATAAGGCAGACGGAGAAGCTGGAGGAAGGCTCACAGATGCGGTGGCCTGGCCGTGCACAGAGAACATCTGGGCTATCAGTTTAGACGAGCGTCCTCAAGTGTGTGGCTGGACGTGTCCCAGTGGTCATCAACACCTTCTATTTTATTCTATTCTACTCTATTCTCCACATAGTGTCTCACTGTGTAGCCCTAGCTGCCCTGCAGCTCTATGTAAACCAGGCTGACCTCAGATTCACAGAAATCTGCCTGCCTCTGCCTCCCAAGTGCTTAGATTGAAAAAACGTGCGCCCACACGCCTGGCTGGACCATGCATCTGTAGTGGCTGTCCACAGTCCTGTGACTGATCACACCACTGAGCCGCCAGCTTTCATGGGCCTGAGCCCAGCACTTTTAGAAAGCCACTTTCAGAGGAAATGGAGGCAGGGGAGAATTCAGGAACTTGTGTTGAGGATTGCCTAAGCAGAAGGTGTCAGAGCTGATCTGAGGTGCCATGTGTTTGTCCTTGATGGCCATATCACCTCACTTTGTGCTTCTTCCTGTCTGCAGGGTTGTGTTCTGGGCCTGACACTGCCATCTACACCCTGTGTGACCATAGCAGCACTGGTTCCTTTACAGTGAGAGAATAAAGGGTTGGACATATGACTCAATGGTTAAGAGCACTAGTTGCTCTTTAGAGGATCCGGGTTTAGAGGTGCCGGTTTCCCAGCACCCCCATATGGTAGCTAACACTTGTCTATAACTCCAGTTCCAAGGGACCTGATGCCCTTTTCTGGCCTCCACAGGCACTGCTATTGTAGTTCACAGACATACATGTAGGCGAGACACCCATACATATCAAATAATAAAATTAAAATTTATAAGTGAGGGAATAAGCAGGGTGTGGTTGTACATGCTTTTGATCCTGGCACTTGGGAGGCTGAGACAAGCAGATATGTGAGCTCAAGGTCAGCCTGGTATACAGAGGGAGTTGTAGACCAGCCAGGGCTAGAGAGACCTTGCCTCAATGAAGACAAGACAAAACAACAAAAAGTGAGGGGCGAAAGCACTCCTAACAGAGGGCAGCTTAGGTCAGGATCTGGTAAACTGCACTCCTAGATTTCATGCACATGGATTTAGGTCATGGCTTGATAAAAGGCAAGCAGCTGATTGGGAATGATCTACAATTTTTCCTGCTTTACTTAATTTGTGTTTTCATTTCCAAGAGATTACCTGTCCTTATCCTGTCTCCTGCTGGAAATCAAGCCCAAGATTCCCTCAGTGGGAGATTCTAGGTAGGGGCTCTACCATTGAGCCACGTCCCCAGCCCCTCACTGGGGGATTCTAGGCAGGGGCTCTACCACCGAGCCACGCCCCCGGCCCCTCACTGGGGGATTCTAGGCAGGGGCTCTCCCCCTGAGCCACGCCCCCAGCCCCTCATTGGGGGATTCTAGGCAGGAGCTCTACCACTGAGCCACACCCCCAGCCCCTCACTGGGGGATTCTAGGCAGGGGCTCTACCACTGAGCCACGCCCCCAGCCCCTCATTGGGGGATTCTAGGCAGGAGCTCTACCACTGAGCCACACCCCCAGCCCCTCACTGGGGATTCTAGGCAAGTGTTTTGCCACTGAGGCATACCTCAATCCTCAAGAAAGTTTTACCAAAGTGTAACATAGTCATACATACATTCATGGCTTTCACAAACTATACACTTTATAACTTTGAATTTCATGAACTAAACACACTTACATTACCAGCTCCTTATCCTGAAACCATGTCCTAGTCACTAGCTGTCCACCTTTGGACATAAATGAGTTGTGAGTGTGGTGTTACATCTATACTTGCCCGGTACTGTTTATAAGAGCCATGTGGTCGTGTGGAGTTCAGGCTTATGACAGTCTACATATCTGTCACATGAGGATGGACATCCACAGTTATTGCACTAAGAACACTGTATTGTGTGACTCTTGTAACCTCATCTTGATGCTTCTATGGGTGTGTTCTGAGGAGTGGAGTTGCTGTGTCACCCCATGTGTGAGCTTCAGAGGACATCAAAAGCCTTTTCCAGAATGGCTGCAGCACGAGCCTTCTTCCTGCAATGTGTAACTGAGACTCTACCACTCTCCTTTCTCCCTGGTGACTGTGCATGGAAGTGCCCAGTTGTAGTTGACCACCTTTGTGTGTTGATTGCACATTTGAAAAATCCTCTCTGGGGATGTTTTTGAGAAGCTGGAGATTAATAAGTGGGTTCATAGCTGTCATCCCCAAACTGTGAGGTGAGGCAGGATGACTGGGGTTCCAGGCCGGCCTGAGCCACATAGAGAGACCCTCTCTCAAATAACCAAGGACTGGGGACGTGGCTCATTTGTAAAAGATTTGCTTTGCATGTAAGATGCCCTAAGTCCCATCCCAGCACTGCCCCCAAAAGGGAGGGATATGACCTTTACATTAATTTTGAAATTAGACTTTCTGGAGACATGTCCTTTGCCTAATATGTGTATCACAGACATCTTCCCACCCTCTATGAGTCATCTTGTCTAACTTTTTTTTTTAAAGTGATGTATGTATTATTTTAAAATTTCATTTTATTTTTATTATTTTACGGGCATCTTAGTTGGATTTTTCCCCCTTGTGGTAGAACACTGTGATCAAGAGAACCTCGGGGAAGAAAGGGTTTGTCTTACAGCTTGTAGTCCATCATCCAGGGAGATGAGAGCAGGAATCTGGAGGCAGGAACTGAGGGAGGCCATGGGGATCACTGCTTAGTGGCTTGTTCTCCATGGCGAATTTAGCATGTTTTCTTATAATTCCTGGGACACCCACCCCCACCCCCAGCTCAGGATGGCGCCACCCGCAGTGAGCTGAGTCCTCCTACATCAAGTAGCAATTAAGAAAATGCCCTACAGGGAGCCTACAACCCAATTCGATGGAGGTATTCTCTCAGTTGAGGTTCCCTCCTCTCAGAGGCCCGAGTGTATGTCAAGTTGACATACAGACTAGCCAGCACAATGTGTATATGTCTGTGTGCCTGAAGAGGCTAGAATGGGGCCATGTCAGATCCTCCCAGACTGGAATTACAGCAGGTTGGGAGCTGCCGTGTGGGGCTAAGATGCAAACTCTAAAAGAGCAGCCCTGAGCGAGCGAGCGAGTGAGTGAGCGATCTCCCCAGCCCTGCATCTTCGTTCTTAGTTGTATCTTTTGATAAAAGGATGTAAGCTGGGCCAGCAAGATAGCTGAGCTAGCTTAGCAAGTAAAGCCCTGGCTGTGCAAGACTGTTTACCTGAGTTGAAGTCTCAGAACCCACCTTACAGGCCAGACCCTGACTCAGAGTCAAAAAGTAATGTGAAGGCTGCAGACAGCTCAGAGTCAGGTCATCTAACTGCATGTAAATGCCAAGCCCGAGACTCCATTCCCAGTAGCACAGACACACACAGATACACACCTATGTCTTGTGTCTTCATCTGTGTGTGTGTGTGTGTGTGTTGCTAGAGTCCAGGTCTTCCCACATACTAGACCAATTCTATGCCACTGAGCCATGCCCCAGCTCAGCTTTCTTTTATGGTTAATATTTTCAGAATTTAGGAA
This sequence comes from Mus musculus, assembly GCF_000001635.26. Classification (NCBI taxonomy): domain Eukaryota; kingdom Metazoa; phylum Chordata; class Mammalia; order Rodentia; family Muridae; genus Mus; species Mus musculus. The sequence goes on along the minus strand of NC_000073.6, from coordinate 25,053,139 downwards.
TTCAACTAGGTATGGTAGAAAACATCTATAACCTCAGTACTCAGGAGGCAGAGGCAGGAGGATCACCACAACTTTTAGGCCACCCTGGACTCCCTAGCCAGTCTAGGGAAGCTAGGTCTACAAAGCAAACATTCATTTCAAAGCTCTGGAAATAAAAGAAGAATTCTTTGCCTACCACAGAATCAGGAAGAGACTTTCTTGTTTCCTAAAAATGTAGTACCCGCTCCTGAGATCTTTCCTTATGGATGTGTAACTGAGGAGTGCCAGTTAGTAAAGCAATGATTTGGCCGTCCCATTGCTTATTTACCTTTGTCAGGGATCAATATCCATCTGCATGTGGACTTTCTAACCCTCTGCCCTACTGGCCTGCCCTAAGCATCACAGCCTGCTTCAGTATTAACGTTCACCAGAGTAAACCTACCAGGCTTTTTTTTAAACCACTAAAAGACTTTCTTTGGAGCCAGGTGTGGTGGCACTCACCTTTGATTCCAGTACTCTCAAGGCACAGACATGGCCAGGCATCTGTGCCTCACACCTTTAACCCAGCACTTGGGAGGCAGAGGCAGATGGAGCTCTGAGTTTGAGGCCAACCTGGTCTACAGGCGGAGTTCCAGGACAGCAGAGAAATACTATCTCAAAACAAAACAAAAAATCCTGTGTGTGTGTGTGTGTGTGTGTGTGTGTGTGTGTGTGTGTGTGTGTGTGTGTGTGTGTTTACAACTTATAGGTAGGAGTTGATTCTTTTCTTTCATCATGTGAGTCTGGGGTATGGAACAATTTTCTTTAGGCTTGGTGGCAAGCACCTTTTACCCACTGAGCCCTTTCACTGGCCCTTGAATCTGTTTAAACATTTCTTTAATGTTTATGTTTAATGTTAATGTGTGTGGAGCTCAGGGGATATTTTCCTGAGAACTGGTTCTGTCCTCCTGTCTTTATTGAGGCCAGGTCTCTCCTGTTGCTCTTACTGTAGTGTGTACTCTGCACAGGTTGGCCCATGCGCTTCCAGTCAGTTCTGTCTTTGGCACACCCCATCCTGCTGTAGGACTGCTGAGATTACAGATTCCACACATCAGATCTTGGTTGTTGTTGTTGTTGTTGTTTTTCCCAGACAGGGTTTCTCTGTGTAGCCCTGGCTGTCCTGGAACTCACTCTGTAGACCAGGCTGGCCCGGAACTCAGAGATCCAGCTGCCTCAGCCTCACAAGTGTAGGATTAAAGGTGTGAGGCACAGATGCCTGGCCACGTCTGGCTTTTTATGTGGGTTCTGGGGATACAATTCAGGCTATCACAGTTTTGGTATTTTACCCTCTAAGTCATTCTTCCAGCCCCTCTATCTTATTTATTTATTTATTTTCATTTGGAGTGTGTGTTTATATGCATGTATGTTTGCTCACACGGGTTCCACATTGCCATTGTGGAGGTCAGAGAAAACCATGTGGGAGTTGAGTCTCTCCTTCCACCCCACCATGTGGCCAGGTGTCTTAACCCACTGAGCCATCTTGCCAGCTCTCTGTCTTGTTTTGAAAGGGCTCTCCTTCTCTTCCTTCTCTCTCGCTCTCTCCCTTGTCCCTCTCTTCCTCCCTCTGGAGCTTGCTGTTTTGCTAGACTGGCCATAGGCCTCACCACAGCCCCAGGTCTGCCAGTCTCCACCTCACAATACACACAGTCTTGCACTGGGCTTACACATGGGTCTGATGCCAAGCCTGGCTTTACATGGCTGTATGCTCAGGGTCCCACACCTGCCCAGGGACACTGTACCTGCCCAGCTGCTGGACAGTCCTTTTTACTGAGGCTCCACATGCTTTAACCCTTTGCAGTGTGTAGACTTTTAAGTAAATCTATATCTGTATATACATCTGCACCTATACCTACACCTACACCTACACCTACACCTACACCTACACCTCTACCTACACCTACACCTATACCTACACCTACACCTACACCTACACCTACACCTACACCTACACCTACACCTATCTGTAGTTTTAGAGTCTTCAGCAGCCAGTGCAGTGATGTTCACCTGTAACCCAGAATGTGGGTGAAGCAGTTTGAGGGCACAGTGTGAGGTCTTACTTTAAAACAGAAATTTAACAGCATTGGTTAGGGGACAGATGATAAAACAAGGGGGAGATAGAATTTTCATCAAGAGTTAATAAAGAAAGTGGGACATGGTGACATACACCTTTAATCTCAGCATTCAGGAGGCAAAAATAGGTGGATTTCTGAGTTTAAGTCCAGTGTGGTGTACATACAGTGAGAGCCTGTCTCAAGCTAAACAAAACCCCCCAAAATTAATAAGGACAAAACCAGGTGCCATCCCTCCCTGGACCCTCATTTTCCTTTCTTGGAGGCTAGCAGCTTCCAGAAACGTTCTATCTACAAGCACACCCCAGCTCTTTCTTTCCGAGAACAGCATATTGTACAGGTTGTTCTGTAGCTGGCTCGTTTTCCCTCTTAATATATCTTATAGACCTTGCTATTTTCGTGGTTGCCTGGGATCCTTTTATGACACTGATGATCTCTTTAACATGTTCCAAATTAGGTCTTTGTTCCCACCCAAGCCCCGATGCAGTGACTTTTCTTGGACCTGTGTCTCTGTGCATAGATGCTCAGCCAGTCATGGGACAGCTTCTGAGAGCTGGGCTCTGCAACGCCCTTAGCCTGTCCACAGCCCTGGGCTTCTTGTTTTGGCTAAGAGCCTCCTTCTTAAGAACCGTTAGGAAGATCAATGGTTCAAGGCCAGCCTGGGCAATTTAGTGACACTCAGTCGCAAATGAATGAATGAAACAAACAAATGAAGAGCCCTAGGGGCATTGCTCAGTGGGAGTCTTGGGTTCAATCCTTAATATGGGGGGGGGGGTGGGAGGGCTGCGTTGTGGCTTTGGATCTTTAGTTGAGTGCCCAGGGCTGTAAGTTGCAGTCTTGCGTCTTGTTTGTTGGAGTTCTGTGCTTGGCATCCTTGCCATCGCTGTAAGCTCAGACTGCTGTGGACAGATGGAGCCCAGGCCCCTCCGTCTCAGATTTGGAGGTCTGTTTGGCACACAGGACCCAGCAGAGCTCTGGGGTGTGCAGGCCGTGTGTGGATCTCAGCTCTGTGCTTTCTTTACCTCTGTTCTGCTTTGGCTGGGGGCCTTGGGCTAGATGCCTTACCCCTAACCTGTTTCCTCCTTTGTCTGACCTGGCAGGAGAATCCCAGCCCCAGCACACGCTCTTCTTGTCTCTTACTCTCCGGCTCCCCTCGGTTTGTCTGGCTTCTCCCACGTCCACTCCCCCACTCTGTCCACTTGAGCTCAGTCTGGCATAGGGCTTAAGAGCAGAGCCTGGGGCTTTGGAGTCACAGTGACTTCCCTCTGTGTCCTCAACTGTAAGACAGAGGTAATAATACCACCCTCCCACGCTGACAGAGCTGTCACACAGCAAGCCCACGAGAAACACTAGCGGCCGCCGCTATTATTAGTGTTATCTCACATCCCCGTTCCCGCTCCACATATTTGCATTTGAGAAGCAGCTTGGGAGGGAGAGAAGCCCCAGTCTCCCTCTATCCTGCTGTCCCTCAGTTTTGTTTGTGGTCTGAGATCGTACAGGCCTGTGGTGTACCCTGGTCTCATGGGAAGTCTATGGCTTTTGTAAAAACTCCCAAAACTCAGACTTAGAATGGTTACTTCTCATGATTCTGAGGCATGATTGGGTCATTCTCAACTTGTCCCTACCGGGGCTTACTAACTACCCTCATCTTGTGGCTAGTCAAGAGGTAACAGAAGCCTAGAATATCAACGAGTACTCCGGTTGGCTTCCAGTCCCTGGTTCACCCGCCCTCCTTCCGGCTGGCCTGGGCTTTATTTACGAGGAGGTCTCAGAACTGCTCTGAAGGCTGAGGCTCCAGAATTTAGCCAGCATGATTTCTGCCTGTCAAAACAAGTATAAAGCCAGTTACCAAGAAGTGGGAGAGTGGCCACCACCTGCTGATGGAGTTGGGGGAGGTAAAGTGAGGGGGTGGGAGTGGACTAGGATGGCCACATCTGCCACCTGCTCTCTGGACACCAGTGTGTGTGCATTAAAAACAAGTGCAGGCTTTTCGTCCCAGCTATTTGGGAGACTGAGGTAGGAGACTCTCAAGTTCAAGGCTCCCCTGGTCTGCAGGGGTCTGGGCAAGTTAGTGAGACCCTGTTTCATGAAAGTATAGAGAGGGTTGATGTAGCTCTGCAGTAGAGAGCTAGTCCTGACTGCCAGTGAGGGGCTGGGGGCCGGCCTTAGAGATAGGGTGCTTGTTTGTCTACCCTGCCCTGGCCCTAGATTCAGTCTCCGGCTTTGCAAAGAAAACAAAAAGTGTAAAAATACTCCCTTTAATATAGACTTCTGTGAGGGTTTAAAGCCAAATGACCTGGGGTTGATGAGAGGGCTCAGAAGCCAAAACTTGTCCCAAAGCCCGATGACCAGAGTTAGATTCCTGGAACCCACATGGAGGTGGAAGGAGGGAACAGACTACATAAAGTGTCCTTTGACCTATACGTGTGTTCTGTGTATGTGCACTGTCTGAGTGTGTTTATATGTGTAAAAATTTGGCATAGGGCCTCTCTCTGAAGTCCTGGATGTCCTGTAGATAGCTGGCTTCAAACTCAGAGACCTCCACCTGCCTCTGCCTCCCAAGTTCTCAGATTAAAGGCTTGCCTCATCACTGCCACCACCTGGTTAAGGATACATAATTTTAAAAAGTCAAGTTATTTAAAAAATTACACAGAGGGACATGGGGAGGGGTCTATTCCATGGTAAACATCATGGTCGTTATTATCAGAGAGTTCTCTCCTAGGTGTTTTCTGAGTCCTAAGTTCCTTTGTGTAATGGGACACTGCCCTACCACCCATTTAGACAATAGGTGTCAAGGTAGTGATGCTCTTATTCCAGTTGTCTCCAGACGCCCGTGCTCTGCTGGAACTCTGGAAGTCTCTGCCTCTGTGATGCTTTGTCAGGCTGAGATAAGTAAAGCTCTCTTGTGACCCTCAAAAGCAATCCTCAGTGCAGCCACAGACGATGGCACACACATCTCAGATCCCCACACTCAGACAGCTGAGACAGGAGGATCGTGAGTTTAAGATGGCCACCTTTAATCCCAGTTCTCAGATGAAGCAGGAGGAGCTCTGTGACTTTGGAGCCAGCCTGGTCTACACAGTGAGACCTTGTCTCAAAAACCAAACAGCACTTGGCTGTTCTTGTAGAGGACCAAGTTCGGTTGTCAGCACCCACGTGGTTATTCTCACTATCCTCCAGTTTCAGGAGATCCAGTGCTCTCCTCTGACCTCTGTGGGCACCAGGCATGTATGTGGTATGCAGATATGCATGCAGGCAAAACACCCTTACGCACAGAAATTTAAAATCTCAAAAGAACATCCACATAGCAAAGGGCCAGGCATTGCAGACTGGCAGGTGTGGCATTAGACTCTGAATGACTTGCTAACATTCATAATCAGGAGATTTTACAAAACAATTTAGGCTTCCAGATTCTCTTGCAATTTCACCATCTGGCGTGTCATGCCTGCCTGCCGCGTGGCAGCTCGGGCTGGAGTGAAATCCTGGTGAAGGACACTCTCTTGGGGCACATCGGTGGCTCGTAAAGTTGGTGTAGTGACTCACTCCTGGCTGTGTGAAAAAAAAAAAAAAAAAAAAAAAGAACTCTACATTGAAACCACCCATGTATGTGACGACAGAGCTACGGCTGTCTGGTAGGATTGAGCCTGGTCCTGTGTGTACCTGTGCATGTGATAATTTGGGTAATGTGTTTCCTAAGAGAATCTTGGAAAACTTCATTCTACTTAGATGCAAGCCCCAGTTGGATCCCCTCCAAAGCTCCCCCTTGATCCCAGGCATTTTTTGGAGGGGGTAGGAGGGATGGGCTGGAGCCCAGTGAGCTTTGGTTTGGCTGTAGAGTCACTTGTCTCCCTGTGACAGTCTGATAAGAGGCTGGCAGAGCCAATGCCTTCACCCCCGACCTCCTCAGCTTTCAGGCCTGTTCTCTGCTCACAGCATTTCTAAAGGAGTATGTGCACCCGCTGGATGAGGTAGCACACACACACCTGTAGTGTGAGCCCTTGGGTAGCAGACGCAAGTGAATCAGGGGTTCAAAGCTAGTTTTGTCTATACAAACCCCGATGGGGTTCAGTCTGGGTGCTGTGAGACCCAGTCCAGAGGCAGCTCAGTGTAACAGTGTGACTTGTAATTCTAGTGCCTGGGAAGCAGAGTCAGGCAGACCCCAGGGGCCTGCTGGCCAGCCAGCCTACCTTACTCTACTCTCTTCTAGGCCAGTGAGAGACCCTGTCTCAGGAAAACAACAGTAAACAAACACAAGGTGGCCGGGAGGACTGGGGAGAAGGCTCAGCAGTTCAGAGCATTGGCTGCCCCCAGAAGAGAGGGATTCAGTTCCCAGCACACACATGGGGGCTCACACCCATCTGTAACTCTTCCTGGGATCCAACCTTACCTTCTTGCCCTAGCTGGCAGCAGGCATGGACACACAGGCAATACCATATACATAAAAATACAGTAGATAAAAAGAAAAATCAAGGCAGATCGCTCCTGAGGAGGGATACCTGTAGTGGGCCTCTCCACACACATGTACACTCATGTCCTGTACAGAATAAGCAAGCAAGCATGCATGCAGGGGGTCTGCCATCCATCCCTACACTGGGGGCAGATTCCTCTCTAGCAGCCAAAGGATCCCTGACTCAGACCCCTAAGCTCTGACTCCTGCTCTCTCTCGCTCACTCAGGAGAACCCGTATGTTATGCGCCGGCCCAACTTCCAGGCCTTGTCAGGGAATGAGCGCTTCGAGGGCTTCTGCGTGGACATGCTCAGGGAGCTGGCCGAGCTGCTGCGCTTCCGATACCGCCTGCGGTTGGTAGAGGACGGACTCTACGGGGCACCTGAGCCCAACGGTTCCTGGACAGGCATGGTTGGAGAACTCATCAACCGGGTACGGCTGATGGGGGTTGGGGAAAGAGGAAGGGAAGGTAGGGCGAGATCACAGCACAAAGTAAAAGAAAGAGGCAAAAGGTTGAAGGTGTACCAGCAACCCCTGCTGAGTGTCCTTGGGGCCAGCGAGGAAAGGCACAGTGTTGTGTCGCCGCCTCCTGTGTTTTCCCAGGACGCTCCTCTTGGGCGCAGAGGTTTGATGAGTGACATAGAGTAGGAATCAGGTAAAAGCCTGAAGAAGTCAAGGGAGGCTTCCAGCAGGAGCAAGGCCAAGAGCAAGGACTGCTGTCTGCCCAGTACTACCAGGGAGGCCTGGCACACTCCGGGCACCAAGAGTTGTCTGTTGGGGGTTTGGGGATGCAGATCTGTTGGTAGAGTGCTTGTACCGCATGCCTGAGGCCCTGGGTTCAATCCATATAGACCAGGCATGGTGCGCCTGTGATCCCAGCACTTGACAGGTCGAGGCAGGAGGATTCTTTGTTACATTGTTGAAGCCAGCCTGGGTTATGTCACTTGAGACCTTGTTGCAAAACCAGCTAAACAAACAAACAAACAAACAAAACCCAAAACCAAAACAAACAAACAAAAAAAAATCCCAACAACCCAGAGCACTCATTAGGTGCTTGTGGAACACCTACTATGTGTCTTGCCCTGTGCTGGATTTAGTGGGAAGAAACCTTGCCCTTCAAGAACTTAAAGTCTTGTTAGGGTCCAAGAAGCAAATTGCCACAGTCCAGGGCCATGTAGATTCTGATGGAGTTTCAGGGGAGGGCCAGAGCAGAGCCCTGACTCAGCACCCAGAGCTTCCCAGAGAGAACCATGCTACCTCAAGCGATGAGCAGGGAGAGAAGGAGAGAAGGAATATGTTTGGTGCCATCAGGTGTGGGGAAGGGGGTACCTCTGCGGGCCCATGCTGAGGCACCCCTTCCCCCTGAGGGACCAGTCATGTAGTATAGAATAGAGGTTATTCAGGGCATGGGGAAGAGAGTTGAGGGAGTAGAGACAGAGAAAGGCAGAGAGCGAGAGAGAAAAAGAGAGAGAGAGAGAGAGAGAGAGAGAAGAGGAGGAGAGGGCGTGGAGAACGGAATGGGGGGAGCAGGAACAATAGGACAGAGCAGGAGCAAGAGATGGAGGAGGGGCAAGCAGCCCCATTTTGTTTTGTTTTGTTTTTCAAGACAGGGTTTCTCTGTGTAGCCCTGGCTGTCCTGGAACTCACTTTGTAGACCAGGCTGGTCTTGAACTCAGAAATCTGCCTGCCTCTGCCTCCCAAGTGCTGGGATTAAAGGCGTGCACCACCACTGCCCGGCGCAAGCAGCCCCTTTTAAGTGAGTCAGGCACACCTGGCTGTTGCCAGGCAACTGTAGGGCGGAGACTAGATGAAATGCCAGCAGGGGCCATAAAGGAAGTCAGGTGCACACCTGTTGTCCAAGTACATGGAAGGCTGAGCTGGGAAAGGACAGGTTTAAGGGTACCCTAGGCTGCAGGACAAGACCTGTCTCCCTCTCCCCCTGACCCCTACACACGCACACGCACACAAACTCGCTCACTCCAAAAAAAAAATCCCCTCATGGTGGCACACACCTGTAATCACAGCAGACAGGGAACAGAGACAGGGGCATTACCAATGCCAATCTCATGGTGAGTTCCAGACCAGCAAGGACTATATAGTGAGACCATGTCTCAATGTACCCCTCCAACACCCGCCAACAGAAAGGGGGCATGATGAAGTGAGCAGGCAGCAGGGAGCAAAGGCAACATGGTTTACAGAAGTGGGGCCCTCTGGGAGAACCAACTGCTGGGTGAGACAGCTGGGCCTGCCTGTGAGTGGGAGGAGCCTGGATGAAAGTGAGGAGGGGGAGAGCCAGGCAGGAGAGGGAGGAGGCAAGGACAGAGTGGAAAGAATAGTCTGGAGTCAGACCAACCTGGACTGGAGCTCATGGATCGTTCCTCTACTCTGAACCCCTCTCGCCCCCTCCCTACCACAAGGACCTTACCTGAGAGGGTCTCAGGCCTCGTGTGCCGCTTGCCAAACAACAGGGCACCATGCAGTTTTCTCTCTCCATTTTCCATGTGTGTGTGCATAGACGTGTGTGTGATGTGCATGTGTGCGGCTGGCTGTGTGTGCACATGTATGAAAGCCTCAGTAGCGCAAGCTGCTCTCTCTGTTTTGTTTTGTTTCTCTGCATAGCCCTGGCTGTCTTGGAACTCCGTAGACCAGGTTGGTCTCCAACTCAGAGATCCATCTGCCTCTGCCTCCCCGGTGCTGGAATTAAAGACATGTGCCACCATGCCCAGCTTCTGGCTGCCTTCCTTTAAATTCAGTTTGTAGCTGAAGATAACCCTGATCATCCTGGTCCATCTCCCAGTTACTGGTTTTCGGTGGCACTTGCCACCAGTTTATGGGAGGTGCTGGGATTTGAACCTAGGGCTTCATGCATGCTAGACAAACACTCTACCAAGTGAGCTACATCCCTGACCCTCGTAGGCTTTGTCTTTTATTCCAGAGAAAATCAGGGGACATCGTTAGAGGCAAGAGAAGCTGGTATCCAGACCAGGGAACTTCAGTGTGGGTAGCCTTGACATTGAACTTGGCTAGGCTGGCCCTTCTGTCTCTCCCAAGCCAGAACTTACTACTTTGGAGCCCCTGAAAGTCATCCAGATAGTCACAAGCAGGGTACTTTGTCACAAGGACATTTATCCCTCCGGGCATTGGCTCTCTGAAGTTATTTGAACAGTAGAACTTCTCCTCGCTGAAAGCAAAGCCTTTTCTGAAGCCCACACAAAGCAGAGCTGCTCCTGAGAAGGAAGGCGTGGGGCCGAGTCCTGAGTCCTGACTGCTTGGTCCCCCCACTTCAGCCTGCAGGCAAGCCCTAAGGCGTGGTCCCCTGAGGCAGAGGACTGTTTCAAAGCTTCTGTCCCAGAGTAGGTTCAGGCCCGAATCCCTAAAAGGGAGGCCTGAGCAGAGGGAAGGGGACCCAAGGCTTTGTCCTGTACCCACCCAGGTTCAGATTCCCCAGAGTCTGTATCCCCCGCCCACTCCTCTTTCTAAAAGAGTGTGTGCGTGTGTGCGCGAGCACCTGTGTTTGTGGGTAGGTCGGGAATTTAGGCTTTAAGGCTTTACCCACTGGCCCATCACATCAGCCCCAGGAGTTTCCTTTGAATGGAGCCCCCAGAAATAGGCACCCTTCGGAGAAGGAAGAGATTTCAGCCTGTCCTCAGGCACATCTTCATTTGGTGGCTCTGGCTTCACGGGGTGAGCATAAGCACTTGGTACCCGGGACCGCTGTATCTGGTTACTGCACAACTAAACCCTTCGGTCTTGCTTCTGCAGTGCACTGCCCATGTGACCTTTGGTAAACTAACGTTGCTGTATGTCCTGCCTTCATATAAAATTAGAGGACTAGCTCCTGGCCTGTAGCATGACTGGGAGCAGCAAATGAGTAAAGCTGTGTAAAAGATCTGGGGCAGGGCCTGGCAGGCAGAGGTGCCACCCGCCTGCAACCTGTTGTGTTACTGTTCTTATCCTGTCAGCATGATCAGTTTGTGCATGCATTCATCCATTTGCCATCCAGCTGGCACTTATTGAGCATCTACTGTGTACCAGGCTCTCTGCTTTACCCTGAAATAACCAAGCCAGACTTGGCTTTGCCCTTACTGGGCAAATCAAGGAGCTTGAACCCTATCAGGTCAAGCTGGTTCAAGTGTGAGAGAGAGGGATAGGCTGGCCTGAGGATCACAGTAGAGACTGTACATGAGATGGTGGGGCCAGGGTGGAGTGCAGCAGAGACTGGGGGGGGGGGGGGGGCTGGGGAATGCAGGGCCCTATGGCTCCTGGGAAGTGGGGGCAAGGAGGAGGATGCAGTATAGCTCCCCGTGTTCTGCCGCAGGGCAGCTATGTCCAGCCGGGGCAGCTGTCGACATTTACAGAGGGAACCGTAGAGGAGAAGCAGGCTGGGTGTACAAGGAGGCTGAGCCTGGGTCCTGCCGAGTCGGTGTTGCCTGTTGTAGCATACGTGGCCAGGCTTACAGAGCCACGTGGGTGTCCTCACCAGATCTCCCAACAGCAGCAGCAGCAGCTGCCCCTGCTTGACTTCACACCATGTGCTAGTAACTCTCCAGTTGTTATTTAACTACCCGCTGCCTGCACAAGGCCTGCGGCTTAGCCACACAGGGATATGTCCCATCTCCCAGGGTTGCAGCCGGGTGTGTCTGTCCCTAAGGAAACATCCTTTGCAGACCCCCCAGCAGACATTTAGGAAGCCTGGAACTACCAGGACAGTGGTTGCTGTAACCAATCAAATGTTCCTTCAGGACTTTGTCTGAGGGTCCCATCCTCATAGCCTCACGGTGAAGGAAGGATTAGTATGTGCCTTAAATGCAGTGAGGCAGTCGGGTTAGGACTGGGAGCCAGACTGGGCCTCCCATCAGGCTGGTCCCAAGCTAGAGAATGACTTCTGGGTAGACAGAAGATAACCCAATGTCCTGACCCCAGCCAGGGATCCTTGGTTGTTCTCAAAATCCCATCCATTTATCCCACTAGTGGCCACTGCTGGGGACTGTCATTCCCACTGTGCTAAGAACTCAGGCTCTTTCCCTCTTTTCTTTTTTCATAGATTTATTTATTTTTATGTATATGGGTGTTTGCCAGCACGTACAGCCACGTAGCTCATGTGTGCCTGGTGTTCATAGAGGTTAGAAAAAGGCAAAGATGTCAGATCCCCTGAACTGGAGTTACAGAGAGTTGCTAGCTGCCATGAGGGTGCTGGAAACCAAACCTGGGTCCTTCGCAAGAGAAGGCTGTGCTGTTAACCGCTGAGCCCTAACTCCAGCCCCATTTTTTTCTTCTTCTTCCCTCCCTCCCTCTCTTCCTTTCTTCAACAAGATCTCATGTATCACAGGTTGGCCTGCAGGTTGTGTGACCTGCAGACAGGCAGCTGTCTGTCTGAGTCTTAGTGTGCCCTAAACTTGGAAGAAACTGGGGAATCAACCCCAGGGCCTCATACTTGCTAGACAAGTGCTCCCCAAACAGAATGGCATCCCCAGTCCCAGCCCTGCCCTCTTGCTGTTCTCCTCATCAGCTGCCTCACCTCCAGCCATTCTACAGGGTCTCTACAGTGCAGGTCTGACCTACAAGGCAGACCAGGCATCTTAGGCCAGCATCAGAAGGCAGAGGACTTAGATCAAGGGAGTGAGGAGTTTAGCTCTGATACAGTGTTTCCTGCTCCACCAGCCCTCCCTGGGCTGGATGAAGACATCCTCCCCTGACCTACCTTGATAGATAAGTCTTGTGCTGTGAGCTGCTCTCAGGAAGTGTCAGGACCTTGATCAAGGGGTTGCGTTCCATTGACAGAGCTGTGAGCTTCCATCACCCAGGGCTGCTTGGGCAGCCAGTACCCTGACTCCCAGTAGAAGTCTGAGGTCCACGTGGCATCCATGACACTGGGAGTGCACAGTGGTTAGCAGCTTCAGACTCTGCGGGAGGGGATTGTATAGGATTCCTGGCAGGCCACTATATCATTCTGAGCCTCAGTTTCCCCTTTGGAAATAGTACAGTATCTCCCCGCCCCCCCCCCCCCGTACACACAATGGGGGCTGCCAGGTGGGTGCTAAGAATTGAACCCAGGTCCTCTGGAAGAGCAGCCAGTGCTCTTAACCACTAAGCCATCTCTCCAGCCCTCAAATAGGAGCATTTGTAAGGCAGGCCATAGCACATAGGTGCTCACTGCTGATGTCGTGGTCACAAGGTGTTAGAACAGTGCCTGTGGGGTCGGACAACCCTGGCTTGGACTGAACTTGCTCCTTACAGTTGTGTGACCTGCAGATAGGCAGCTGCCCACCCGAGTCCAGGTGCACCCCAAACTTGGAAGGTCTTCATTGGGGGGGCAGATGAGATCCACACACATGCTGTCAGAACCAAGACAACGTCCACATCACCTTGGATATGAAACACCCTGTCAGCTGACGTGGAACGAGGACAGTGACTCTCTCAGGGGTCCATAATGCTGCTGCCCATCCCCACACGTGCAGGCACACGGTGTTTCTTCAGTCAAGCTCATTGCAGCTGACGCCAGCTTGCTTCCCAGGCTTCATCCAGCTCTGTCCCTGGGGACTGCATCAAGTCCCCTAGACTGGCATTTTTAAATACTCTGCTGTATTGCTGTTCTAGTTCCAAAAATCGATGTGTTAGAGAAGTTAGCTAGGTAGGTGCAGAGATGGAAAGTAATATTACCACAAGGCAGCTCTTGGGTGCTTATGAAACCATCATCTTGAGGCTGCAGTGATGGCTAAGAGCATTGGCTGTTTTTCCCGAGGCCCAGGTTCAATTCCCATCCACCCACATGGTGGCTCACAACTGTCTATAATTGCAGCTCCAGGATACCCAATAAACTTTCTGTCCTCCACTGGCACCGGGCATGGGGCCAACATGTATGCAGGCAAAGCACCCCACAGATAAAATAAAAATTAAAAATAAAAACAAAATATCTCCTGGCCCAGCATGGTGATGCATACCTAGAATTCTAGTACTCAGAAGGTCAGGACAAGACTGCAGATTCAAGGCCAGCCTGGACTCGACCCTGTTTCCAAAGAAAACCATAAGCAAAATCACTTTGCTACAGTCATAGATTATTGTGTGTTATAAAACAGTATTATAGCTGGGTATGGTGGTGCACACCTTTAATCCCAGCACTCAGGCAGAGGCAGAGGCAGAGGCAGAGGCAGAAGCAGAGGCAGAGGCAGAGGCAGAGGCAGAGAGAGAGGCAGAGAGGCAGAGAGAGAGGCAGAGAGAGGGGCAGAGAGAGGGGCAGAGAGGGGCAGAGAGGGGCAGAGAGGCAGAGAGAGGGGCAGAGAGAGAGGCAGAGAGAGAGAGGCAGAGGCAGAGGCAGAGGCAGAGGCAGAGGCAGAGGCAATCTCTGAGTTTGGGGCTAGCCTAGTGAGTTCCAAAGTGAGTTCCAGGATAGCCAGGGCTACACAGAGAAACTGCCTTGAAACAAACAAAATGAAAACAGTGTTATTGTTATTTTATTTTGCACAAAGTATATGTATGTCAAAATTATATCCTTACATGTTATCAAAATTTATCATGTGACTGGGGTGTTGCTAGCTCAGTGGTAGAATGTTTGGCTTGTGCAAGTTTGGCTCTGAGCTTTGGGTTCACTCTCCAGTGTTACAGAACCTAAACAAAAACACAAGCCCTTTGTTTGCCTCAGTTCAGATGTGCAACACAAATTGATAAGCCTTCCATCGGAGGGATTAGCAGGAACACTCAATGTGGCTTGGTGTGGACCGTGGTCTCACATCTCAGAGACAGCCAGGACACAGGGCAGATCTCTCATTCCTTTTCTTTAAATTCATTAACTTACATTAACTGAGTCTCATGTAGCCCAGGCTGTCTCAGAATGCATTGTGTAGTCAAGGGCAACTGAATTCCTGTTTCTTCTGCCTTCACCTCCCCAGTGGTACAATAGGCACACACACGACCACACCTAGTTATGTATTTACCACTCTTATTTATTGTTACAAAAATGTATCATGTTACGTGTAATGCTGTGTAAACCACTGTTGTTCCCTTTTGTCTTTATTTTGAGTGTTTATGTGTGCCCCCTCCCCAGAGTAGTCTCAGTGTGTAGACCAGGCTGGCCCCAAACTTACAGAGCTCCATCAGCCTAAACCTCCCCTAGTGCTGGCGTTTAGGTGTGTGCTGCCATGCCTAGCCTGCCTAGCCTGCCTAGCCTGTTGACATTTTTTTTGTCAGTATATATAGATCTGCCCCGCTTTTAAACACTTAAATTACAGTTGTAAAACTTTAGTTTGGTATGCCATGGCACATATATGAAGGTCAGAGGACAACTTGCTGGAGTTGGTTCTTTCTTTGCATTATGCATGTCCTGGGGAACTGGACTCATGCCAATCAGGTTTCTCTGCAAGCCCCTTTAGCAGCTGAGCCATCGTGCTGCCCAGGCCTTAATTTTTTTCAATGATATCTTTATTTTATACATACAACTGGTCTGTTTTCTTTCATTCCAGAAGAGGGCATCAGATTCCATTACAGATGGTTGTGAACCATCATGTGGTTGCTGGGAATTGAACTCAGGACCTTTGGAAGAAAAGAGCACTAGCCTCCATGTCTTAAATTTTAAAAGCAGCTGAACCTAGTCATCATTTACCGCCTAATTTTTCCTCCTCCTCCTCTTCCTCCTCCTTCTCTTTCTCCTCTTCCTCCTCTTCCTCTTCCCTCTTCCCCTTCCTTTCCCCCTCCCCTTCTTCCTTCTTCCCTGCTCGTCCTCCTCTTTTCCTTTAATTTGTTGAGACAGGATTTCTCTGTGTAGCCCTGACTGTTCTGGAGCTCTGTAGACCAGGCTGGCCTGGAGCTTACAGAAATCTGCCCACCTCTGTTTTCCAAGTATTGGAATTAAAGGTGTGCACCACCACCACCACCACCACCACCACCACCACGCCCCACTTCATTTCTTTGTTGTCCACCTATCATGTGCTGGTCCGTGCTCCAGACACTAGCAGGATGCTGTGTACAGACCGGAGAGATAGCCTGTTCCTCTGAAGTTGCTGTTCTAGTCTGGAAACTGACAGCAAATCTATCATGTGAGACAGTGGGGGCACAGTGGATAGAAACAAAATGTAATGGTGATAAAGGAGCCAACCGGTGCCTGCGTGCATAGGAAGAGGTCTCAGTGAGAGGAGGAAGACAGCCCTGCAGGGACTCAGTACTGTGTACCTCATGTCTGTATCCTTAGCATTCTAGAACATTTTTTTTGCTATTTTTTTTAAAGATTTATTTATTTTATTAATATGAGCGCACTGTAGCTGAATTCAGAAATACCAGAAGAGGGCATCAGATCCTGTTATAGATGGTTGTAAGCCACCATGTGGTTACTGGGAATTGAACTCGGGACCTTTGGAAGAGAAATTAGTGCTCTGAATGGCTGAGCCATCTCTCTAGCCCCCTCTAGAACACTTTTGATACTGCGCAGGCTCTCATAATACCAGCTGAAAGGAGGTTCTGGTCTGAGGAAAGAGTATTCCATAGCCAGAAGGCCACCTGACGGTTAGACAGAACTCACCAGCATCTAAGGAGTGAAGGAATGGAGGCAGCCGTGTAGTCCAGCAGGGTGGGCACAGAGCGCGGGGTGCTGATCAGGAAGATAGAGATCTGGAGTGCTTTTGAGTGGCATTGTGAAGCCACTGTGTGATTTAAGCAGGGACACTATGGCAGGGCCAAGAGTTGTCATATGATCCCGGCTCCCTCTCTTTCTGAGGCAGGCTCTTACTATGGAGTCCAGCCTGACCTGTAACATACTCTGTAGACCAGACTGGCTTCAGACTCACAGACATCCACCTGCGGCTGCCTCCCTAGGGCTGAGATGAAAGATGTGCACCACCTCTTCTAAGTCCCCCTTTCTCCTTCATATATTATAAGGTTAGCTATTTTATCTATTTGGTTGGGATTTTTTTCAACATTTATTTATTGTGGGTGGGGCAGGGGAGCACAGATGCACTCTTGCTACATCATAGAGGTCAGAGGACAGCTCCTAGGACTCTGCTCACATCTTCCACCATGTGGGTTCCACGGACCACACTCCAATTGTCAGGCTCGCTTGCAAGCATCTTCAGCCATCTAGCCGTCTCACAGCCCTTAGTTTTGAATGTTTCTTTTTCTTTCTTTCTTTCTTTTTTCTTTTGGTTTTTCAAGATAGGATTTCTCTGTGTAGCCCTGGATGTCCTGGAACTCATTTTGTAGACCAGGCTGGCCTCGATCTCAGAAATCCGCCTGCCTCTGCCTCCCAAGTGCTGGAATCAAAGGCGTGTGCCACCACTGCCCGGAGTTTTGATTGTTTCTTGAAACAGGATCTCATATCCAGGTTTGCTTTGAATGCTAGGTACACCTGCCTCGGGCTCCCAGGTGCCCAGATCGAAAGTAATCATCTTAATTTTTTTTAGAAGATATATTTAACTTTATTTTATATGTTTGAGCATTTTGCCTGCTTGTATGGAAGTTCACCATGTGTGCAGTTCCCACAGAGGCCAGCAGAGGGCGATGAATCCCCTGCCATCGAAATGACAGATGGTTGAGCCTTCATGAACAAGAAAAACCCTGGTCCTCTGCAAGAAAGAGCAGGAAGAGCTCCTTGCATCTCTCCAGCCCCAGAGTAGCCATTCTAAAGGATACATACACTTCAGCCAGGCACAGTAGTGATTACAGCCGTGCTTGTAATCCTAACATTTAAGCGGAGGAATGTCGTAAGTTGCAGGCCTGGGCTGCATAATAAGAGCCTGTTCAGCAAGAGATAAATGGTATATAACACATTCATTGTTGTGAAACCACCACCTATATCTGATCCCAGAGTATTTTCACAACCCCTACCACACACACACACACCTGGATTCATTAGTATATGTTTCCTATTCCCGTCTTTACCACCCCAGCCTCTGGAGGCCAAGAATCTTTCTGTCTCTGTCTGTAGTTATCGGTCGTGGATACTTCAGATAAGCGAGATCATCCAACATACAGACTTTTCAGTCTGGTTCTTTTCACTCAGTGCGATTTTTTTTTTAAACATTTTTATTTTTTTAAGAACACGAGTATTTGCCTGCATGTATGTCTTTGTACCATATGCACGCAGTGCCTGTGGAGGTCAGAAGAAGGCATCAGATCCCCAAGTACTAGAGTTAAAAGAGCAGCCAGCTCTTAGTGCTCTGAGCCATCTTTCCAGCCTGTTATTTCTCTCCAGCATGTTGTTTCTAAAGTTCATCTACGTTATCACAGATTATCAGTACCATAGTCCTTTAAGAAAAAAATGTGTGTGTGTGTGTGTGTGTGTGTGTGTGTGTGTGTGTACATGGGTGCCATGACACACAAGTACACACAAGTGGAAGCCAGAGGATAACCTGTGGAAGTCAGTTCTCTCTTTCCACCATATTGGTCCCAGGCAACTTGGGTCAGCAGGCTTGGCAGCAAACACCATCACTAACCACTAAGCTGACATCTCTACATTCCTCTTTACTTGTCTGCATGTAACTGAAGAGATATGCTACTTGGGTCTTTTAAATCACTAGGGGAAAAGTGTGTGCTCTGGATATTCTCTTGGGAAGCAGCTACAATAGGGAGAGAGGAGAAGCAGATGGCTCTGTTGGATGAGAGGAGGCGTAAACCTGGAAGACTTGGCCTGGTCTGCAGCATCAGTTATGGCAGGTGTGCTCCCAGATTGGATGTGCGTGGATGGAGTCAAGTGGCTGTGGGGTTGAGCTGGACCAGCCAAACGGGTGGTATATCCTGTTTCTACCATGCAGCGGTCAGATTGAGAAAGGAGAATTACATTTGGATGCCAGTGTTTGAAACTGAAAGGGAAGACTAGGGAATTCCATTTATGGCTGGGGCGTGAATTATTAAGCTCATCCCCTATCAAAGGCTGGCTGGGTGGTTTCCAGTATTCGCTGGCATGGCCGTTGCCCCTCTGAACTTGGCCTGTGGGTTTGTGGGAATGTCCCTGAGGGATGCATTCTGAGAAGTAGGAGGGCCAGGTCAAAGAGTAGGGATTGTCTTGAAGTATATACTGCCAAATGGCTGTTCAAAAAGGCTCTGCCGATTTCTATTCCCACAATGGAGGAGAATGTTGGGTTTCCTGAGCACTTGCCAACAGTGGATATTATCAAGCTGTGGGGGGAGGGGGTTCTGTGCCAATGAGGAAGGCCCAAAATAGTATCTGATTGTTTTAACCTAAACACTTACATAGCTGCAGGCCCCATGTAAATACACTATTTAGTATTTAAATAGATTTTTAAAAACTTTCTATATATATATATATATATATATATATATATATATATATATATATATATATATATGTGTGTGTGTATGTGTATATAGAGAGTATTTACCTGTATGTGTGTATGTGGTACCTGGTGCCTGTGAAGTTTGGATCCTCTGAAACTGGAGTTACAAATGGACAGGAGCTGTCATGTAGGTCCTGGGACTTGAACCTGTGTCCTCTCCAAGTGTAGCAGGTGCTCTCCTAACCTCTGAGCCATCTCTCTTTCTTCCATTCCACTGCTGCCTTCCTTTCATCCTCTCTGATCCTTCCTTTCTTTTAAGATGAGATCTTGCTATGTCGTCCATGTAAACTTCTATCCAGTCCCTGGGCTCAAGTGATTCTCTCGCCTCAGCCTCTGGAGCAGCACCCCCTCACACCCCCCACCCACAATTACAGCTGCCAGCCACCACAGTTAGCTTCTTTTCTTTCTTCTTTTTTGGTTTTTAGAGACAAGGTTTCTCTGTGTAGCCCTGACTGTCCTGGAACTCACTCTGTAGACCAGGCTGGCCTCGAACTCACAGAGATACACCTGGCTCTGCCTCCCAAGTGCTGGGGTTTAAAGTGTGTGCCACAACTCTCTAGCTTTTAATTAATTTTGAAGTAGAATGTCACATAGTCCAGGCTGGCCTGGGAACGTGCTGAAGATAGCTTTGAACTCCTGATCCTCTTATCTCCATGTCCTGAGAGCTGAGATTGTAGACATGAACCACCATTCCCGGCCCCTTATTTTTCCCAAGCAGATTCTCAGTATAGAATGATCAATTTGCCAGGCATGGTGACACACACCAGTAACCCAAGCAAAGCTGGCAGGTGGATCTCTGAGTTGGAGGTCAGCCTCGTCTCTGCAGCCAGTTCCAGAGCAGCCAGGACTGCGCAGTGAGAACAGCGAGAACCTGCCTTAGAAGAAGGAGAAGGAGAAAGAGAAAAGGAAAAAAAGACTAGATAAGGGCTAGAGATGTAGCTCAGTGGTAGAGCAAATTGCCTGTTGTATGTGAGGCTGTGAGTTCCATCACCAGCCAGAGAGAGAGAGAGAGAGAGAGAGAGAGAGGAGTGCCAGCCCTCTTAGTGGCTTCATTGTGTATTGTACAATTGCTTTTCAGAAGCCATTCCTGTCACTGTTTCTGTAAGCTGCCCCCCTGCTTTGCCTGCTGATATGATCACGTGGTGGACAGAGTCTAAGCCCAAAGTCAACCCAGAATGTGTCTGATAGGGTGATGGACCCACCTTGTTTTCCCAGTTCCTGGCTGGAGGGTTGAAGCTCACATATCTGGAAACTAGTAGAGTTCCAGGCTGGCGCACTGACCCAAGGAGCCAGGGCCACGGTGGTCACAAAAGCCTATTCCCTAGAATGCCCCATGTTTCCCTGCCTAATAACTCTAGAGCAGTTCTTCATCCTCCAGGGGAAATTGCGGAGATCAGAGCCACCGTCCACGGCTTGAAAAGAGCAGGGTACCTGTCCCACCCCCATCTCATTGCCTGCGTGCTACATGCAAAGGCAGGGGGATCCTGGAAAGTGGTTGTGGGTTTGACGAAGTGGGGACTGAACTGCAGTTGCCGTCCCAAACACCAGAGCCAATCAGCACAGCTGTGGGCCCACATGAGGGGCCTGGCAGCCATCTTCTCAGCCACACTGATTTCTAAAGCCCACCTGGAGCCCAGTGCACGCCCTCGAAGCCTTGCCTTGGGGCAGCATCGATGTTTCCGCTCTCTGCCCTGATACAGCTCCATAGAACTTGATCTCCAGGGTCCCATAGCCCAGTGCTGACTGCTACTTGGATGGTGATACACCAATGGTGTCCAAGGAGCCCAGCGTAGTTCATTAGTGAGATTAGCAGTAGTCCTTGCGTATGTCAGTCAAGACTAGTCTGGAGATAACAAATAACTGCTTAACTCACTAAAATTACAGCAGTTACATGGCGTGTGTGTGTATGTGTGTGTGTGTGTGTGTGTGTGTGTGTGTGTGTGTGTAGACTGGGTTCATCTTCCTCCCTCAGTCTTCCCAGTGCTAAGACTGCTGGGCATGTGCACTCATGCCTACCTGTGGTTATCTGAACAGAGAGAATTGTGTGTGTATGTACGGTGTATGTGTGTGTACACTGTTTTCATATATACATTTGCGTGTGCATGCAAAGCTCATGTGGAGGCCAGCAGTCAGTGTCTGGGATTCTCTTCTGCCCCCTCCACACTTTTACTGTATATATATGGATATATACATTTTTATAAATGTATCACCCGTGTGTGCTTGGTGCCCAGAGATGCCAGAAGAGGGCTTTGGATGCCCTGGAACTGGGATTACAGATGGTTGTGAGCTGTCATGTGGGTGCTGGGAATTGAACCTGGGTCATCTCTACCCACTGTCCCATCTCTCCCGCCCTCCACCTTATTTGGAGGTTCTTCACTGAACTTGCCAGCTAGATTGGCTGGCCAGTGAGCTCTAGGAATTCGCCTGTGTGTTCCCTGCCCACAGGTACTGAGGTTACAAGTGGCGACCTCTCCATGTCCAGCTCTTATGTGGGTTCTGGGCTTACACTTTACCCACTGAGCCATCTTCCCAGCTCTAGAAAGAGTTGCCAAGTAACCAGTCACAGCAGGGTCACTGAAATCCCAGCACTCACGTGGCTCAGGCAAGAGGATTACAAATGTAAGCCTACCTAGGCAACTGTGAGACTCTGTCCCAGAATAAAAAGGAAAGGGGGGCCAGCAAGATGGCTCAGTGAGGGAGTGAGGGAGATTCCTTGCCCCCAAATCTGAGCTTAATTTCTGGAACCCATGAGAGAGAGAGAGAGAGAGAGAGAGAGAGAGAGAGAGAGAGATCCTGCAGATTGTCTTCTGCTCACACATGAGCACCATGGCCTGCGTGTGCGCATACACACACACACACACACACACACACACACACACACACACACACACAGAGGAAAAGAAGTCTGGGGGGTGTAGCTCAGTGGTTGGTACAAGCACATGGCAACAGCTCCTGCTGAAGACCGCCGGATTCACAGGTAGCCGCTCATCCCAGAGTGCCAGTATTTGCTTGGCGCTGTTGACATTTGGCAGGTGTTTGGGATATCATGGCAGTTTTCACCACATTATATAGTGTGACTTCCACACACATGTCCACCAAAGGGCCCATCCAGCTTTGTGTTTGGAGGGAGGCTGGTCAGTCCCCTGAGCCCAACAATCTAGCAATTGGCAGAATGCCGGTGTCCTGTGTGGGGCTCTCTGTGGTGACTGGTCCTTTGAGACACCTCTTCTGGCTCTCCTGGCTCCTGGAGGGCCCCACGGAACACCCAACACCTGATCGTCTGTCTGTCTGTCTGTCTGTCTGTCTGTCTGAGGACTGTGTAGTCTGAGTGCCTGTCCAGACTTGACTTGTGGGTCATCTCTGCCTCAGTCAGATCCTTACCACGTCATCGACTTGCTAAGTGAGAGTAAAAGACCTCCGAGTCAGCAGTGGGGGGCTTCCCAGTAAACCATACAGGAGATATGTTTGACACTCAGCCCTTCTGTCACATGGACATGCAGTCACACAGCATGTAATCGAGGAGCCATGTTCCAGCTCTGCAAAGGCACTGGAGCTAGGCCTGGCTGCAGGGCCACTCTTGCCCACCCTTCCTCTCCGATGCTGTGCTGAAGGTGGCCACACCTCTAGTTCTGACAGCAACGGGGAAAGCTAGAGCTATTTATCAGAAACACAAAGATGCTGCAACTTGGCCCCCTTGAGGCTGACACTGGGCAAAGCCAGCCCTGCAGTTGTTGCTAGGTCAGAGCAAAGGAGAACCTGGAGGGAGGCAGGAGCAGTGGTTCTCAGCCTGTGGGTTGCTACTCTTTCAGGAGTTGAACGACCCTTTCACAGGGGTTGCCTAAGAGTATTGGGAAACTATGACATTTACATTACGATTCATTACAGTGGCAAAATTACAGTAGCAGCAAATTGATTTTATGGTTGAGGCTCACCACAACACAAGGGACTGTATTAAAGGGTCGCAGCATTAGGAAGGTTGAGAACCACTGCTCTAGAGCCCCCTAGGAGAGGAGCCTTGCAGAGCAATCCTTCCCTGGGGCTACAGCCTTAAAGCCTTTCCTATAGCACCCCCTACTGGTGGAGCCTGGTAGAGCATTTGGCAAAACAAAAGTGGGTTTCAGGCTGGCTTCCCTCCCTGAAGTTTGAGTTTGGACATATCAGAGGGACAATCACAAAGGGCTTCTTTTGACTTTGGAACATTCAGGTGACCCTTCCTCCATTATTTCTTTTGTTACTTTGTTATCAGTCAAAATAATAGGGTGTTTTGGTTTGGCTTTTTTTTTTTTTTTTTTTTTTTTTTTTTTTTTTTTTTTTGAGACAGGGTTTTTTTGTTTTTTGTAGCCCTGGCTGTCCTGGAACTCACTCTGTAGACCTCGAACTCAGAAATCCACCTGCCTCTACCTCCCAAGTGCTGGGATTAAAGGTGTGCACCACCACTGCCTGGCTTTTTAACACCCTCCTCCCTTTTTTGGAATAGGTTTGATTATAGTGTTTCCATACATAATTTACTTTATTGATCCCCTTCTTACCTCTTCAGTTCCTGCCCCACCCTTGTGTCCTTTTACTTCCAATAGTTCTTTCTCCCCTCATATTGTGTGTGTTCTATTACCCTACCTCTCCTCTTGCCCCCTTTTAAAGTCTTTCATCTCACCTATTATTTACTTTAGTTTTTTTTTCTCCTAGAACTGGGGGCTGAACATGGGGCTTCATACAATCTAGCTAGCCCGCTTTTCCTTTCCCCCATGGGCCCCTTTCTATACCCACACAATGGAATTTTATTCCACCATGAAGAAAACATTCGCCGCTCCACTCCTCAGGGCTCAGCATCTTATTGTTCTTTCATGAGGCTTTGCCCCACCTGCTTGGCCAACTAAGGGGGTTCAGTAAATATTTAAAGATCTGTTGGATGGATGAGCAGAATAGGCAGGTGATTGCAGTGTGGGGGTAGAGAGCGAGATGGTGGGGTGGGGGATGCAGGGGGAGGCTGGTGGCACAAGGTGGGAGATGTTTGAGGTAGGGTCTTACGGGAGCAGGCAGATGTGCTCAGGGCTTTATAAAGGCAGCTGAGAGTGTTGGTCAGTGGTTGAAGGATGAGTGTTATTGTGTCATTTAAGCAGGGGGTGGTGTGGTGACTGCAGCTTGGGGTCCCTCGGGCTGCCAGCTGA
The DNA here is from genome assembly GCF_000001635.26 of Mus musculus. Classification (NCBI taxonomy): domain Eukaryota; kingdom Metazoa; phylum Chordata; class Mammalia; order Rodentia; family Muridae; genus Mus; species Mus musculus. The sequence goes on along the minus strand of NC_000073.6, from coordinate 25,029,162 downwards.
GTGGCCTGGGAGACAGAAGTGAACAGCATCTGAAGCAGAGGGCAATGGTGGCATTCCTAGGGTGTTTAGGGGCACAGTCAGGAAGGCCGAGTGTGATACAGCCAGGATGAGAGAGACACATGAGTGCCGACTGACCTCCAGGCTTCTCTCAGGGAGGGCTGAGGCAGACAGGTCTCAGAGCACTGCCGGGGCACAAGAAGACACTGAAGTCACTGCAGCTTCCCCAGAGCTGGAGAGATGGCTCGGCAGTTAAGAGCGCTCGCTGGCTGTTCCTGCCAAGGACCAGAGTTCTGTTCCCAGCACCCACATGGTGACTCAAGTTCCAGGGAACGCACATAGATACACACGGGCAGGTAAAATGCTCATACACATAGAATAAAGTCAGTGTGCACTCATTGCTGAGCTCCCTGCCGACAGAGGAGTCAGGCCCGGACTGACTTCAGAACCCCCAACTTTGGACGGTGGGAACAGCAGATGGGAAAACTCACATCGAGGGCAAGTGGTTCCAAATCCCAGAATCATCTACATCCATGTGTCCACCCTCTCCATGTTTCCATTTCTTCACATGTAAAGTGGTGGGTATGGAGGCCACTCTGCATAGAGCAAGGATCTGGGGATCAGACACACTGTTCTGGGGACCCCCCAGGATGGTGGCCATGTGGGGCAGTGACATGCTTGAGGAAGTGTTTAAACTTAGGTGGGTTCCAGCGTGGTACAGGGGAAGAAGACAGCTTGAAGGAAGGCCCAGGAGACAACAGTGGTGTTCCAAGCCCAGCCAAGGATTATGGGACGTGAGATACAGCAGTCCCTGCCCTGATCTGGCCTCTGTGCAGTTGTCACAGACAGATGACACAGCAGCCAGACCCAGCCTTTGAAGGTCTGTGGTTTGGTAATGGAGACACAGAAGTGAACAGACATTTTATAGTTTGAGCTGAGTGCTGAGGTCAAGGGATGTCTGGACTATCTGAGGGGCTTTGGATGAATGGCTGGGATCACCCCCAACCCTTCCCCCCCCTTTTTTTTTCTTGGTTTTTCGAGACAGGGTTTCTCTGTACATCCCTGGCTGTACTGGAACTCACTCTGTAGACCAGGCTGGCCTCGAACTCAGAAATCCCACCTGCCTCTGCCTCCCGAGTGCTGGGATTAAAGGCTTGTGCCACCACGTCCGGCTAACCCTTCCCTTTTTAAAGACAGAGTTTCATTATATAGCCTTGGTTGGCCTGGAACGAGATATGCAGACCAGGCTGGCCTCACACCTGCAGAGATCTACCCGCCTCAGCCCCCTGGGTGTCTGGATCAAAGGTGTGTGCCACTACACCTAGTCCATTAACACTTGGGAGAAAAGAGGACCCTGGGTGGGCTCTGTGGGGTGCTCTAGGGAGGCCTGACTCCTTGGCACTGAGGTTAGCCGTCCTTGAGCTTGAGTTTGGTTTCTGCCTTCGGTGGTGAGGAGGAACTGGGGAGGAGCAAGTGCAGAGGCTTGCGGTAGAATTGAGAGCAAAGGGCAGGCCCCACAGGCCTGTGCAGGCAGGCGTGCCAGCAAGGCAGGTGTCTGGCTCTCAGAGGCCATTGAGTGGTATAGAAAATAGCCATATGGATAATATATGTTTGTTTGTTTTTAAGGTTTATTTAATGTATGTGAGTATTTTGCCTGCGTGAAAATATATGTACCATATGGGTGCCTGTTGTCTATAGAAGTCAGAAGAGAGCATTAGATTTCCTGAAACAGCAGAGACAGATGTTTGTGAGATGCCATGTTGATGCTGGGAGCTAAACCCTAGTCCTCTGGAAGAACTTATAGTGCTTATAACCACTGAGCCATCTCTCCAGCCTCCCTTTGGCTTATGTGTGGGGAATGGATGTAAACTTTGTGAGAGATGGAGGGAGGGTGACAATTTTGGAATTTTCGATTCTTTAAAAAAAAACAGAAATATTATAGCAGATAATTTCTGTGAATGCGTGACATTGGGGATTCTGGGGACTTTTCAGAGCGTATATAACTGGTAGGGTCCCAAGAGGGCTCGGTGGGTTGTTGGTTGTTGTTGGTCACAGTTTGTTAAATAGTCATGCTCAAAGAACAAGCAATAAGAAATTAGATATCCTGACAGCAAAGATCAAACTTGCCCCAAGGAACTCAATGCATCTAATAAGCAGGAAATTGTCTAAGGATAATGTCCCCTTCCGACCCCTGACCTCATTCAGGGATCTCTTTCTTCCCCTCTATCCTTTTTTCTCTATCAGGGTTGGGGGGTGAAGAGGTGGAGGAAAGGGGGAGAAGGGTGGGTGGGAGAGAGAAGAACCATAAAGTAGCCAAAGACAAGCTACAGGGGGTTGCTGAGGAGGCAAGTGTGGCTGTCAGGAAAGTGTGGGTGTCACAGAGCTGCCTGAAGGTGATGGGGAGGAGCGGGCTGGCCTGCGAGTATTCCAGAGTAGAGCTGCAGCCCTTACCGCTGGAGCGAGAAGCACGGGGTATGGGGCCCAAGACCTGGCTGTGAAGAGGCTGCTGAGTCACCGAGACTGGCAGAGAGCAATGAGGAGTCCTACAGGCTTTCAGGGAAGGCGGGGACCTCCAAACAGTTGGCCCAAGGATCACAGAGCCTTGGGGCATGTGAAAGGCTGATGTTTCTATCTGTCTTCATAAGATCCTGACCACCAAGGAAGGACTATTATAAGCACACACACACACACACACACACACACACACACACACACACACACACACAATTGTATGACTTCAAGTAGGGGTGTTCATGTGTCTGGGCCTGGGTTTACAGTTCTATACAGGGGATTTAGGCCACTGGGACACAGCTCCTGCGTGTACCCTTGCCTACACTTCCATTCCATCCCCGAGACTTCAGCCAGGGCTGTAGTGGGATAGAAGGGATAGAAGTGGACGCACAAACCCAAATTTAGGAAGAGAGCTCCTCCTGGAGGCCGAGGCTGAGAACACGGAGGTAACAATAGCCAGGCAGCAGGGAGGGTACAGCCCCTAGAATAGGCTAGGACTGGGGAAGACAGGGTTGAGAGCCCTAACAGAGTCTGTATCGAGGACAGAGGACACAAACCAGGAGCAGAGGCCATGGGCCAACCTAGGAGCCAGATCATGACCCTAGATTAGTGAGAGTCAGCCCTGAACCCGAGAGTCTGGAATAGGCGACATGTAATCCAAAGTTCACAAAAGATGCCACAGGCCTAAAGGATGACCGGAACAATAATAGAACTCACACCAGTGATGCAGAGGGAGCTCAGCCTGAAAGTGCTTCCCTGGCCAGCACAAGGACCTGCGCTAAATCCCTGCAGCCCATGTGGAAAAGCTGGTACAGTGGAGTTCACTTGAGACCACAGCACCAGTTGGGCAGAGACAGGTGGATCCTTGGGTCTCACTGGTCAGCCAGCATAGTGTAACTGTTGAGTTCCAGGCCAGTGAGAGACCCTGTCTCAAATGAGTTGGACAACATTTCTGAGGATGATACCCAAGATTGTTCTCTGTCATGCACACACAGACAAGATGGGTTAATAGTACTGGGTGTGGCTGATCCCAGCACTGGGGGTGGGGGAGGGGAGGAGACAAGCAGTTCTCTGTGACTTTAAACCAAGGCCAGCCTGGTCTACATATTGAGTTCCAGACTAGCCAGAGCTATACAGTGAGATCCCACTAAAAAACAAACGAAAAGCAACCTCCAAAAAAAAAAAAAAAAAATCAAGAACAAAAAACTCAGAGACGAGTGAACCCAAGGTCAAGGGAAAGAGCAGGGCAGGGAAGAGAGGAGGCAGATCTCAAAGACAGCTTACTCTTCCATGCCAGGGACCTGATGACTAACCAGAGCCAGGAGACACAGTGCAGGTTCAGTAAGGAATGCAGGGTAAGTGAGGAGTAGCCTAATATAGCTTAGGTGCAGGAGACAACTCGGCCCTGAGGCAACCCCAGAGGAGGAGGGGTGTGGCAATGAATGATACAGGGCTTCCTGGGGGCCAAGAGGAGGGGTGTTCATCCTTTTTAAATAATAATAATAATGTGTCTAATTCTATGTGCACTAGTGCTTTGGCTGCATATGTGTCCGTATGACAGTGTTGGATCTTGGATTTATAGACAGTTGTGAGCTGCTATGTGGGTGCTAGGAATTGAACCCTAGGTACTGCAGGAAGAGCAGCAGCCCTTAACTGCTGAGCCATCTCTCCAGCCCTCTTATCCTGTCTTTTTAACTGGCCACATTTACTACTAAGGTGTGAGTTGGTGTGAGAACCATCACCCTTACTGCAAGTGTGTGTGTGTGTGTGTGTGTGTGTGTCCAGGACTCTGCATTCCTAAATCCACCCTACCTGCTCTGTTTCTCAACTGTGAGATTGAGTGTCAGATAGTGCTTATTGGGCCCTTGAGAGTAGGTCACTGCATGTCCCTACTACATGTGTGTGTAGCCACATAAGCCGTGTGTGTGGCTGTTGGTCATTGTCTCAGCACAGTCAGGCATAGTGTTCGGGACCCGTTGAGTTGTAGAAATGCCCGGACTGTGTGTGTAGTACTGCATTGCGTGTCTGTATGAAACCTGAGCTCTTCCCTGTCTCCCGTCAGCCTTCAGCTCACAGCTGCATAATGTCCACAAAATGAGATGTCCCTATAGGATCTCAGTTCAATCTGAAGGGGGTTCCTGGCAGGTCAGGGCAGCCCAGCCTACACCCTTCTCTCCGTCCCCACCTTCACTACTTCAGACCTGTCCCCTGGCACCCATTCCCATTGAAAGCACGCAGACTCCCCCAGGTCATTCCTGCTGAGCTGCACCCTGGTCCTGTGTTCCTCAGACACTTGACTAGAGCTCCCATTTCTGCTGGACAAAAGACTCATGGTGAAACCCCACTTCAGGGTCCCCAGCTGCTGCTCTTTCTCATCGGTGCCTCTGCCTCTCTGAGACTCAGTTTCCGAGAGCTTTGGGAGAGGTCTACAAGATGATTAATAGGAAGTTCTGTCGGGGTGCTCAGTTGGTAAAGCGCTTTCTGCACAAACGCGAGGGCCTGAGTTCATCCGGCACACATATAAACCTGGGCACGGCAGCAGTGCCAAGCAAGCAGAGACAGGACCATCCCTCGCTCTCTCACCAGTCCGCCCTGCTGATTCAGTGCACTCCAGACTCAGCTGGAGACCCTGTCTCAAACAGTAAAGTGGAGAGCAGGTGAAGAAGGCGCCCAAGCTGGACCTCTGGCCTTGCTGTGCACAGCACATATCCCCTCCACGCACATGCATGAACATATGTGCACACACACTGACAAACAAAACAAAACATGTCTATCCGTTCTGGTAAGCAATGAATAAATGCCATTTAGTCCCAAGGTCCCAGAGCAAGCTAATGTCTGGGCACCTGGGTACCAGTCTCCTACTTCCTCACAACACAAGTGTACAGGTCAGACAACAGCAGATATGGGGTTTCAGAAGCAAGACTGCCAGCCAGTAACGCTAGCATTTGGGAGGCAAATGGGGGTGGTGGGGTGGAGAAGGAGTTCAGTACTAGCCTGGGCTATGTAATTAGTTCAGAGCTAGCCTGAGCAACCTAAGATTTTTGAGAGAGAGAGAGAGAGAGAGAGAGAGAGAGAGAGAGAGAACAAACTCAGGGTTGCTGTGATCAACACCTACCACAGCACCGTTAGGAGCCACACAGGAGCAGAGCTGCGTCCAGTCTCAGCTCTAACTCTCTCGATGGAGCCTGCAGGTGTCTCTAACTGTCCACCTCTGTCTCGTGCCCCCTTCCTCTGCCCCGCCTGCTTCCCCTCCAGCAGAAGGCAGACCTGGCTGTGGCAGCCTTCACCATCACCGCCGAGAGGGAGAAGGTCATCGACTTCTCCAAGCCCTTCATGACCCTGGGGATCAGCATCCTCTACAGGGTGCACATGGTATGTCTCCCTGGGAGTCGGGAGTGGCTGTGACCTAGCACAGGGGGGAGGTGGGGACTAGGGACGGACTAAAGTGGACCTGCGGGTGGGTCAGGTACTATGGCTTCTCAGTTCCTGGAGGATTGGGGTGGGGGGCAAGCACACAGCCGGGGCGGGGTGGCTGCTCTCACCACCCTTTGCCCTCTAGGGCCGCAAGCCTGGCTACTTCTCCTTCCTGGACCCCTTCTCCCCTGCCGTGTGGCTCTTCATGCTTCTTGCCTACCTGGCTGTCAGCTGTGTCTTGTTCCTGGCTGCCAGGTGAGTAGACTGGTGGGGGACGGGGGGTTGGAGAGGCAGGAGCCCAGCCTACAAGCCTCCCTGCCCTGACTGTCCCTCTTCTGTTGGCTGAACACTGCAGAGCCACAGGTGCCCTGTCTCCATTTCTCAGTCTTCCCCCTACTCCCCAGGGGTCTGACTTGGGCCTCTCTCCTTCCTCTCTCTTCTGTCCTCTTACCTCCACTGCAGTATCCGTTCCTGGGGCGTGTCAGCATCTCTGTTCCCTGCACCACCACCCCCCTTCTCTTCTGCATGTGTCCGTCACTCTTTCCCCCGCCTCTTCCCTTCTCATCTCAGTGGCTTTACTACCTCTTGCACCCCCTCCTTTTCCTCATCCACTCATCTCTCCACAGGCTGAGCCCTTATGAGTGGTACAACCCACACCCGTGTCTCCGGGCGCGTCCCCATATCCTGGAGAACCAGTACACGCTGGGCAACAGCCTCTGGTTCCCCGTGGGTGGCTTCATGCAGCAGGGCTCGGAGATCATGCCGCGGGCACTGTCCACACGCTGTGTCAGCGGAGTCTGGTGAGCCTTTTTTTATCTAAATTGGGAGGCCTTCCATTCTGGGGATATGGGCAACTGTGTTCTCCCCAGCATCTTTCTGTTCCCGCCATGGCTCTGCAGTGAAGAGCTGAACCTCAACAAAGTGGCCCACTGTCTCTATGGCCTTGGCTAGGTGTGTACTCTCTCCTTGTCTCAGTCTCCCTCGCCCGAAATAAGATAGAAAGGCCCATGTCACATTTAAAAGCACAGCATTTGAAAATGTCTGGGGCAGGAGAATTATGAGTTTGAGATCAGCCTGAGCCTTACTATCAAGTTCAAGACCACACTGGGCTACTAATAAGACAGTGTTCTCCCTCACTCTCCAAAATTCCCAGGGATTGGGGCATGACTTCATGGCAGAGCATGCGGCTAGTGTGTACAAGCGGCTGAGTTCAATCCTAAGTACATGAGGAAAGGGGCAGGCCCACGGCTTGGGTTCACTGAGTTATGGAAAAGGGATGTGAGCTGAGCAGCCTGCAGAGACGAGAGAAGAGGAGCCTTGCTCTTACGTCTGTGCTATTGCCCTGGTTGTCACAGACACGGGGAGTCCTTGAACTCTCGTGGGTAGGATGCATTCTCCCCTGGTACATGCACCAAGAAGTCCATGCCAGCTACAGGTCATGATGCCTGTATTCAGGTGCTTGTGTGTGCAGAGCAGGTGCACCCGTGTATGTGAGGTCATGCCCAGATCCGAGGGTCCCCAAAGGCCACCAGGAGGCAAATTCATATGCAAAAGCAAAGAGTCTTTATTCAAGCTTGAGCTCGGACCCTCGGGACCCTCCCATACAGCAAGGTAGTGCAGAAGGCCCCAGCACCTTTTATATTGTGGTTACAGCAGGTTGAGGGGCTTATCAACTTGGCAGTCATATGACTGGCTAACAATGATCTAAGTTGGCTTAGGCAATCTATCTGTATCTATCGACAACCTCTGGAATGTTAGGTATGATCCTGCTGGTGGCCTGTGTCTAGGATGGTTCCTTCCTGGAACAGTTTGTGGGTTTTCCAGTAACTCAGGTTTAACCTGAGGACAGGGCCTAGTGTATAAAATGGAGTCTGTCTTGTCAAGTGGGGCCCCTTCAGTTTTCATTTGTTGTGTGTGTGATGGGTGTGGTGTGTGTACATGGGCACATATATACATGCAGGTGTATGTGCACAAGTGTTCAAGAGTGTGTGGAGGCTGACACTGAATGTCTGTTGCTCTCCTCTTTCTTTTTGAGGCAGGGTCTCTCGCTGAACCCAGAGATCACCAGCTTAACTAGAAGGCCTAAGAGATGGTTCAGTGTGTGCAAACACACGCACACAAACAACAATAATAACCATAAACAACCAAGTGTTGGGAGAGGCTAGGGATATATCTCAAATGGTGGTGGCGTGGGTACTTAGCCTGCGTGGATCCCCATCAGTACACAAACAGGGTGTGGTGGTACACCCTGTGTTCTAAACCCTGGGAGATAAGGCAGGAAGATCCATTCAAGGTCATCCTTGGCTACATACTGAGTTTGAGGGAAGCCTTGGCTACAGAAGACCTTGTCTCAAAAGAAAGGGGTGAGGACTAGGAGTATCCTGAATATGGAACACTTGCCTAGTGTGCCCAAGCCCTGAGTTTAATAATACCTAGTGCTGGGAAAGCCCAAATTCAGATGGCACCTCTGGGTTTGTTCTGGGTCTGCTACAAAGATCACCGCTGATGCCGTGCTTTAAGATGACACAAGTGTACTAACTTTCATTGCTGGAGGTCAGAAACCAAATGAGATCTTACAAGGCTAAAAGTCGTCAGCTAGCCTGCCATCTGCAGACCCCAAAGTTCCCTTTCCTTATCTTTTCCAGCTTTTAGAAGCCTGCATGAACCAATGCTTTCCCACTAGACCCTGGTTCCTTTCATACACAAGGCTTGCTGGGGTGGTCCAGGGTCACTTCCTCACCCTTCTGTTGTGGAGACAGAGTCTCTCTGAGTAGCCCTGGTTGTCCTGGAAGTCTGTAGACCAGGCTGACCTTAAACTCAGAGATCTGCCTACCTCTGCCACCTGAGTTCTAGGATTAAAGGGCATGAGCCACTACCACCTGGACCTGCTTCCTCATCTTAATCCTTAATTTCACCTACAAAGTCCCTTTTACAATGCAGGTTGTCAGATCAACCTTTCCCAAGGATTAAGGTGTATATGGCTGGTGCTGACAGTGGGAGGGGCTTATTCGGCTCCCTCCCAGCCCAGGTGAAGACATTAGCTCTGAGCAACGGTGCTTCAGCTGTACGTTGACTGCTTTGAGGGATGGCCAGGTGCTCTGACAGAACAGTCTAGAATGGTCCCGAGTTGATGAATGTAAACAGTCCTAAAGGTAGGGGACCAGTGGTCTCCAGTCTGCAAGCCCCCATCCTCTCCCCTCAGCCTCAGACCTGCTTCTTGAGAGCCATGCTGTCTAGCCAGCCATCCCCTGCTGTCTCCCATTGCAGCCACCCAGGGAGCCATTCATCACACTCCGGCTCACTGGAGCTGTCTCCTCCCGCACAATCTACTCAGTCAGCAGGCACTGGTTGATCTCCAAATGTGACTCAATGGCATTGTGAGCACCTGGCCAGGACATGCCTCCTAGGCAGTGGCCACTCAGCCCACAGTCTTCTGCAGCTAGACCTGTCAGCTCATCACTGAAGACAGATTTGCCTCAGAAATCAGCACCCCTAAGGCTGTCGTGGACCACAGCCCCACACCCCCACCCCCAACATCCAGGGACTCTCCCTTGGTCACCATTTGGGATCGAGTTCCCTGACCTCATTCTCCTTGAGCCTTGCCTGCCTTTACATCTCAGTGTCCAGGTAGGTCTCTAGGTTACCCCCTCAACAACTATCATCACACCTTTCTGACAAGAAACCCCTCAACCTCATCTAGCTATCAGCGAGGTTTCTCCTTCCTTCCCCCAACTCTCACTTCACCTGTGACTCCTTAAGTCTGATTCCAGGCACCACCTTCCCGCAGGCAGCATGTGTGCGTCCCACTAGCTCACCCCCTTCTACAGTTCTCTGCCACTTCAGTACTCAGTGTGACACTGCACATTGCCCCTCAGTGAGTAAGGGTCTCAGTATGTGGCCTTGGCTGTCCTAGAACTACTCTTTAGACCAAACTAGCCTTAAATGCAGAAATCCACCTGCCTCTGTCTCTGGGAGTAAAGCGCAGGGCACTGCCACGCCTGGCTGGATGATATGATCTGTAGTTGGATCAGAACAATAAGCCAATGCTTGTGCATAAACAAGGTAGGTGACATCTATTTATAGTGAGGAGTGAGGCCTTTGACTGGATCATTGTTGATGCTCAACATTTGACACTTGGAAATAGTTGGCAAAGGAACCAGTGTGAGTCCCAGGAACTGGCGTGGCTGGCCCAAGCATCTTGACTGAGTGAATCAAATACCAATGGAGTTGCTATCCTAGCCGTGACTTCTCAGAAAGGTGAGCAGCTCCAGCAGAGCTCCCTATATGACAGCACCCAGTGCTCACGCTGAGTGAGAGCTGCACTCTGCTGATTTCAGTTCATACTGTGACTGTGCAAGAAATGTGTGTGTTTCCTGCATTAAGGGGTCAGGCTCTGGGAATTGTGCCCTCAGTGTTCTGTGTTGTTCAGGCCAGGCCTTGCAAGGTCAGCCTGCCCACTGGCAGAGACCAGGACAGCTACACTTGAACACTTGACCCAACACGAAACACTATGCAGACACATGTCCCCACTGCAAGCCACTCCTGTGTGCCCTGGGCTGGAGCTCATCGCCTTCAGAATCCTCATCTGAGTCTCCTCACATACCCAGCTAACTGGGAGTGCTTCTCTTGCCGTGTTAACAGATTACCCCAAATTCACCTATTCCCCTTGTCCAAAATAGCTCATCTCTTTGCTTCAAAATCTCTATCTACCTATCCATCGTCTATCATCTATCTATCTATCTATCTATCTATCTATTCCCTCTACCAGTGAGCAACCAGTCCTATCACCCCATACTCCATCACCACCACCCACCTGCCATGTCACAGTCTCAAAGGCCAGTGAGACACCTGATGTGTGCTGGGCAGGCACTGGGCTATTTCTTGGTAGTGAGTAACACTGACCTGTGAGGTGGTTGTGGTGAGACTGTGTCAGTCCCTGAGCCTTGTGTCAGGGTTAGAGGTTTTTTCCTACCTGAAACTGTTTGATTCACACTTCTGTCCACTCACTCCCAACCCAGAGCCTAAGCCCAGCTGCCCATTCTTGTTACTGTCTGATAATGAGCCATCGGGGTCAGGGAGGCCCTCTTGGGTCTGTGGCCGGCAGGGGGCCTGGCCACTCTTATTTGGCAGGAAGAAGGCCAGATGAAGCCAGGTTAGAACAAATGGCTGCCCTGGCTGCCTCTTCTCGTTCCCAAGTCAGGCCATGTCACTAAGATGGTGACAGTAGACACTTGTCCAGCACATTCTGTGTTGTGGGCTAGCCCACTCTGCACAAAATCCCTCATGGAAGAGCCAGTGGGGATGTGTACCGCATAGGTGGGGATGCCAGAGCACAGCCTCAAGGTTATCCAGCCAGCTGAGGATGCAGCCAGGACTTGGGAATTTTCCAGTTCTTTCCACGATTGATTTCTAATTCAGTTCCATTGTGGTCAGAGAGCATCCTCTGCAGGTCTTTAGTCCTTCTCAATTCCTTAAGACTGTTTCATGGCCTGCACCATGGTCTGCCTAGGAAAACTGTCCTTGTCCCTGCCCTGGAGATGGGCTCTGCTGTGGTGGGTGAAGTGGCTAGAAACACCGCCGAGGCTGAATGGCTCGATGGTGTCCACAGCTTCTGCCGCCTCACTCACTCATGTGCTGTCTGTCTGTCTGTCTTTTTTGTTTTGTTTTGTTTTTTCTCTTGTAGGGTTTCTCTGTGTAGCCCTGGCTGTCCTGGAACTCACTCTGTAGACCAGGCTGGCCTCAAACTCAGAGACCCGCCTGCCTCTGCCTCCCAAGTGCTGGGATTAAAGGCGTGCGCCACCATGCCCTGTTCTGTCAACCAAAGAGAGGGAAATACCAGAGCTTTGGTTGATCTGTGATCTTGGAGAAACAGAAACTCCCTCCTCTCTCCACTCCCCTCCCCCCCCCCATTAGTCTTCGAAACCCAGAACACTGGGAAAATGTTTTACCCCTGAGCTGAACTCCCAGCTTTTCACTGGTGAATTTCTGGCAGGTTCTGTTCTGCTGAGCCATCTCCAGCCCCTCACTGGGGGATTCTAGGCAAGTATTCCACTGTGGAATCAGTTCTTGTTTTATAACTTTTTAAAAGCTGTCTTTATCTATGGAGAGTGGCGTGTGCATGTCACTGGGTACAGGTGCAACTCAGAGGACAGCTTGTGGCAGTCAGTTCTCTCCTGCCACCATGTGGGGCCCGAAGATCAAAAACTCATCAGACTTGGTGGCAAATGCCTTGGCCCACTGTCTTAGTTAGTGTTTTGTCACTGTGAAGAGACACCAGGATCAAGGCAACTCTTATAAAGGACAGCATTTAATTGGGGCTGGCTTACAGTTTCAGAGGTTCAGTCCATTATCATCATGGCAGGAAGCATGGCAGCCTGCAGGCAGTGATGGTGCTGGAGAAGGAGGAGAGTGGAATTCCACACTAGGTGGAGCTTAAGTATAGAGACCTCAAAGCCCACCCCCACAGTGACACACTTTCTCCAGCAAGGCCACACCTCCTAATACTGCTGTTCTCCATGGGCCGAGCATTCACACACGTGAGTCGGTGGGGTCCAAACCTATTCAAACCACTACACCTACTTAGTGGTCTCTTGCCAGCCTTGCTTTGTGAGTTTTGAAGCCCCGTAATCACATGCGCTAGTGCCTGGAACTGTTCTGTACTCCTGAGCTGGCTGGCCCCTCTGTCACCAGGTCAGGTCTCAGTCCTGGCCGCAGTGCTTGTCTGAAAGCATCGATGCCTTACAGCTTTCTGATTCCTGGTATTCACGTGGTGTATCGCTTGCCCAACATTTTATTCTATGTGAATCTCTCTCTCTCTCTCTCCCTCTCTCCCTCTCCCCCCCCCCTCTCTCTCTCTCTCTCTGTGTGTGTAAAATTTCAATTGGTTATTTTATGGATGGCTATTTACGGATGGCTATTTTGCCTGCCTGTGTGTGTACCATGTGTGAGCAGTGCCCAGAGAAGGCAGAAGAGGGTGTCGGATTCCTTGGAACTGGAGTTATAGTTGTGAGCTGCCGTGTAGGTGCAGGGAATCAAACCCAGGTCCTCTAGAAGAGAACAACCAGTGCTCCTTTCTGCTGAACTATCTCTCCAGCCCCCTCCCAGTGCTTGTTATTGGCTCTTCCTCCGCTTGGAGGAACCTCAGCTCTGTGTGAGCCCCCAGGCACTGTTCTTTGCTTGAGAGGATTGCTTGTCTGTCCTCTGGAGTCTCGCCTCATTCACCGACAAGCTGATGTTCGGCAAGAGGCTCATACTTCCCACCCCTCAGGTGGGCCTTCACCTTGATCATCATCTCCTCCTACACGGCCAACCTGGCTGCCTTCCTCACGGTGCAGCGCATGGAGGTGCCGGTGGAGTCGGCTGACGACCTGGCGGATCAGACCAACATTGAGTACGGCACTATCCACGCTGGCTCCACCATGACCTTCTTCCAGGTGGGCTCCCCTAGGACCCCTTAGGCCAGGTATGAGGGAGTAGACATCCTTGACCTGTCCGGGGCAGCAGCACCACCTGGCTGAACACCCTGACTTTTGCCTGGTGAATGGGATCCAATGCGGGTCAGCACTGAGAGCATAGGAGGAATAAGGTCAAGGAGGCCGCTGGGAGGGTTGGGCGAAGTATTGAGTTGTCATCAGGAAGGAGGGAGAGCGGGAAGGTGGGAACGGGTCAGAGTGGCCCTCACCTGTCTTCCTTCACACTGGCTCTGCCAAGAACTCGCGGTACCAGACGTACCAGCGGATGTGGAACTACATGCAATCGAAGCAGCCCAGCGTGTTTGTCAAGAGCACAGAGGAGGGAATCGCCCGCGTCCTCAACTCCCGCTATGCCTTCCTGCTGGAGTCCACCATGAACGAGTACCACAGGCGCCTCAATTGCAACCTCACCCAGATCGGGGGCCTCCTCGACACCAAGGGCTACGGCATCGGCATGCCGCTGGGTATGTGGGGTGAGGCTTGGGGCCTAAAACCGGAGTAGCTCATGCACGCCGTGAGAGAAGTGGGTACGCTGTGTGGCCCTGGGCAGGTGCAGTCACCATCCTGAGCCTCTGCACCCTGAGCATGCAAAAAGCCTGCCTATGAATTTCTGAGTTCGAGGCCAGCCTGGTCTACAGAGTGAGTTCCAGAACAGCCAGGGCTACACAGAGAAACCCTGTCTCGAAAACAACAACAACAACAACAAAAAAGCCTGTCTAGAGGCCAGTGAGCTCCGGCCTCAGGGTGCTAAGGGAATTCTGCGGCTTTGTATGTACACTTCAGCAAACACGAGGTGCAACTCCTCCATCGGTGTTAATGTATGTGAGTGCACTGTTGCTGTCTTAGACAAACCGGAAGAGAATATCAGATCCCATTACAGATGGTCATGAGGCACCATGTGGTGGCTGGGAATTGAGTTGAGGTCCTCTGGAAGAGCAGCCAGTGCTTTTAACTATTGAGCCATCTCTCCAGCCCGGTCTTTTTTTATTTGAGAAAAAGTCTTGCCATCAAGTAGGTCAGGCTGTCGATGAGGATGGCCTTGAACCTCCCGATCCTCCAGCCTCCACCTCCAAGTTCATTAGCACATGCAGCCCCATGCTCAGCTAGGCCTTGGTTTTCCCTGCCTCATAGTCTCTCCACGGAGGGAGTGTGCGTCCTAGCGCAGAGCAGGGGCTCGGTGAGTGCAGGAAGGAAGGAGACGTGGGACAGCTTATGCTTCAGGACACACTTGCCAGGGCTCAGGGCTAGAAATGCAAACACTAATTTGTTTCCAAACTTTGGTAATGTTTGGTAGACATGGTGAGCCCAGGAGAGGACAGAAAGGGCAGGGTTGGGAGATAGAAGCTCTGCATGAGGAGCCACTCAGCCTGCTGCTCTGATGCCCTTCCAGGCAGCAGGCATACGAAGCTGTAGAGGAGCGAGCGGGTCCTAGCGCAGTCAAGTGTTCTGAAGCAAGTGTGGTAGTAGACTGGCTGGGAATGGAGGATTTGCTGCCATTTTGAGTAAAGCAGCCAAAGGGAGCCAGTGGGTATGCAGGGACCTGAGGGGGTGTGGGAAAGGGCGTTTCAGGCAGAAGTGAAGGCCCTAAAGTAGGGCTCTGTCTAGCAGGTATAGGCAATTGTCAGGAGGCCAGTGCAGCTGGGCTGGGTGAGCCTTGGGCTGGGGCTCTTAGGAATGGCAGCCCCATCACGGGAGAACCTCATTCTCACTGCAGGTGGAGTCGAGAGGGCTGACCTGCTGCTCAGAGAGCTCCCTCCCTCTGGCTGTCCAATAGAGGCTAGGAGAGGTGGCAGGGCAGGTTGGGTTTTGGGTAGTGGGGCCCATGGCGAACCCCTCATGTGCTCTGCCAGGCTCCCCTTTCCGGGATGAGATCACACTGGCCATCCTGCAGCTCCAGGAGAACAACAGGCTGGAGATCCTGAAGCGCAAGTGGTGGGAGGGCGGCCGGTGCCCCAAGGAGGAGGACCACAGGGCCAAAGGTCAGTCCCCCTTCCCGTGCCCCCCTCTCAGAAGCCCCTCGGGCCCATGCCCTTGCCACACCCTAGCTGTGTGCACTCTCAGGTTTGGGCATGGAGAACATTGGCGGCATTTTTGTCGTGCTGATCTGTGGCCTCATCATTGCTGTCTTCGTGGCGGTCATGGAGTTCATCTGGTCCACGCGGAGGTCAGCGGAGTCCGAGGAGGTGAGGAGATGGACCAAGGTTTGGGGCCAAGCAGGGGATACCCCTAGGGACATTAAGGGCCCAAAGTGATGAGTGGTAGAGGCTTGGATGGAGGAGGAGGGGATGCAAGATGAGGGGGTCGGGAAGTCCTGGTCAGAAAAAGGAGGTGGCAGGACAGTGACTCCAACAAAGAGTCTAGGGCATGGGAAGGACAGAGGCGGGAAGGAGAGCCAGGGGAGTGAGGAGAATTCAAGGAAGGAGGGGTGTGGAGGACCCCAGAGGCTGAGAGCAGGATGCTGAAATGAACGGCTGGTGTGGGGGTGCACTCGGGAGGCAGAGGCAGGCAGACAGACAAAGCCCAAGGGCTTCATAATCCTGGCATTGGGAAGCCGAGGAAGGAGGATTGCCACAGTTGGCCTCAGCCTCTCAAGTGGTAGCACTGTGAGCACCCCACTCAGCCCATATCATAGCCATGTAAGACCATCATCCAGGGGCCGTTTTATTCCCTATGGTCTCCAAGAGGAGTGGTATATGTCCAAAGAGGGAAGCAGGGGAGGAAGTGCCTGGGCCAGATTTCACTATGGTTTCCCTGGGAAAGGCAGGGCAGATATATAAATACAACAGAGAAGGGAACGGGGAATCTAGGATAAGAGAAAGGACAGAGGAGGGACTGGCTGTTTTGAATCATGTTTGTAGGTTTGGAATATGGGGACTGTTTGTTGGTTTGCTTGCTTAGTATGTGTGATACTGAGGCTAGAGGCCAGGGCCTCACATGTGCCAGGCAAACATCTACCACGAAGCCCTATGTCTACCCCGCCACTGAGCTGCTTAGGTTCATCTTCACCCTTGCATTTTACTTTCTAAGACAGGGTCTTACTAAGTCTCCTGTCTGGCCTTGAGTTCACCCCTCAGCCCAGGATGGCTTTGACCTTGAATCCTCCTGCCTCAGCCTTCGAAGAAGCTAGGGTCAAAGGTCAGCAACCCCAGGCCTCTCTAGATTCACTACTATTTGGTTTGTATGTTTGGTCTCTAAAACTTGGCTGGTTCTCAGAGGTACAGCCTTCCACCCCCCTGTAAGAGCCTGGGACATCAAACACCCCGAGTCAAGAATCAAAAGCATAATGCACACACTTAGTGGCGGCTGGCAGCAGGCCGCTCAGTTCCTCGAAGGAGGGCCTCTCCTCGGGGCTGCCTAAGTGCCCTCTGCATCTCATGTCCGCCAGCAAATGATCCAAGCAGGAGCAAGACAGGCAGGAAATAGGCCATTCTGGCCACATCCTGTCACTCAGAGCAACCCTGATGGAATGTCAGAGAGGGGAAAGACTTAGAGACTAGATACCGTATCGCCCAAATGTGCATTTTCCCCCACTCCAACAATTATTGTTGGTTTGGTTTTTGTTTTAGTTTTGTTTATTTATCTGTGATTTCGGATGTGCATCTGTACATCATAACCCAGAGTTTGGATCTGAGTGTGGCAATAGAAGCCAACTTTTGGGATTCAGTTCTCTCCCTCTGCCATGTGGGTCCATCAGACTCCATGGCTCAGCCATCTTCCTGACCCCAGTTTGGATTTCTGAGACAAGGTCTTGCTATGTAGCCCCTGCTGGAACTCACTGTGTAGCTCATGTTGACCTGAAACTTATAGTGATCCTCCTGTCTCAGCTTCTAAAGCGCTGGGATTTCAGGTAGGTGTCACCACACCCAGCTCCAAAGTTTGTAAATGCAGCGCCTTCTCTGATGTCCCCTGGGGTGCGTGAGAGTGCAGTAATGTAATGCCAAATGTCAGAGCTTGCACTCAGCCCCCACCCCCACCCCCAGGCAGAGCCCGGAGTGGAGTTGGCTCACATCCCCCTGCTCCAGCCTGCCGAAGTAGGGACGATAATATCCACAGCCCCCTCACAGGGCTTCCTACTCACCTTGTCTCCCTCCAGTCAGTCCTCAGCACAGATCAAGCGATCTGACAGAGCCAGCAGCCCTCTACTTGAGCTCTCCAGTGGCTCCTGTTGGACCCTGGAGTACATCAAAAGCCTTGTAATGGTCTAGTGGCCTGACCCAGCTGGTCTCCACCCTCTGGCCTCATCTCCTCCCCTCACTCCTCCCAAGGCAGGCCTCGCCTCACTCAGTACCTTTGCATTGGAGAATGCCCAGGTCCTTTTTCATGGGGCACACCCTTTACATAAAGATCTCACTTAGGGCTTCCTCATCTGCCCTGCCTCAGAGACAGTATCCTGCCCACCCACACTCTACCTGTGTTATTTCTCTCTGAAGCACTTATCTGACAGAGCGTCTATGTTTTTATTTGTTCTTTTCTGTCTATGCATACTTAAGGAGGGCTGGGGGGGGTATTTTTGTTTGTTTGTTTGGTTGGTTGGTTTTGGCTTTTGTTTTTCCCAGATTCCTGGGTTTGGAACCCAGAACCTTAGACGTTTTGGGCAAGCCCTCTACCGCTGACCGATATCCCAAGTCCTAAGAGTTCTGTTTTATTCTTTCCTATAACACGGGTGCCTGGCACTCAATAAATATGCCTGTAGTAGTGTGGGGCAGAAATGGTGTGTGGCGTGGTCATGGCAGTCAGAGCATCTTGTTTGGAAAGACAAGAGTCAGAAAGTAAAAGGCAGAGTCAGGGACAAACCCAAGGAAAGATGGGGCAGAGAGAGGGATACAGGGGATGGTGGGGGTGCGGTACAGGAAGCGAAAGCCTTGGCGGAAGGAACAGAATTGGGAGGGGAGAGGTGCAGAAGGTGCAGAAAAGAGGTGGGGGCGGAAAGGGAGGACGCGGCGGGCCTCGAAGTGACTGTCCCGCCGCCCCCAGGTGTCGGTGTGCCAGGAGATGCTGCAGGAGCTACGCCACGCCGTGTCTTGCCGAAAGACCTCGCGTTCCCGCCGGCGCCGGCGCCCTGGTGGCCCGAGCCGGGCCCTGCTGTCGCTGCGCGCAGTCCGCGAGATGCGACTCAGCAACGGCAAGCTCTACTCGGCCGGCGCGGGCGGGGACGCGGGCGCGCACGGGGGTCCGCAGCGCCTCCTGGACGACCCCGGACCTCCTGGGGGACCCCGGCCCCAGGCTCCCACGCCCTGCACGCACGTGCGCGTCTGCCAGGAGTGCAGGCGCATCCAGGCGCTGCGAGCTTCGGGGGCCGGGGCGCCCCCACGTGGCCTGGGCACCCCAGCCGAAGCCACCAGCCCGCCTCGGCCGCGGCCAGGCCCCACCGGACCCCGCGAGCTGACCGAGCACGAATGACCGTGGACGGGGCCGGGCGTGCGCCCCGACTGACTGCAGGGACGCGATGCGCCCCAGACGGACAGGACGCCGCGATTTTGCCTTCAATTCCTGGTGAAGTCCGAGCCCGGCTCCGGAGCAGGCCTGCGCCTCCTAGTGGACTTGAGCAAGGGTGTCGCGGACGCCCGCATTCTATCCCGCACCGTGGACGGGAGGAGCGCAGAGACCGAGGACTCTAAGGGCCACGGACTGTGGGGGCTGCTCCCGGAGTTGGAAAGCGGTCCGCGGGGAGGACCCCAACCTGGGACTGCCCAGATGCCCCAAGACTTGACACGGCTCTCCACACTTCTGGAGGTGGGGAGGGCCTCTGGACATGTGGGTGTCCCCTGGTGCCCCTCTCTTCTCTTTCTCTCTTTTTTGGGGGGAGAAACCTCAGAAATTTCTATGAGACGCCCCCAGGGAGAGGGTCTCTTGGGCCCCTATACCTCCCCCTGCCACATCCCAGTCCTGTTGGAATAAAAAAAAGAACAAAACCCCAAAACTGGGAATACCTGGGTTTTATTTTCTGGGGGAGGGAGGTCAATGGACGTTTTTAGACCCTGGGAGTTTACCGAAAACAGCAAGAGATTTGCACACTCGCCACCTTGCACAATGCCCGCTGCATGCAGGTCAGCTCAGGTCCCAGCAGCCGCCCCCTCTCCATTGACCTTCTCAGGACAGAAGGAGGCTGCGACAGAGACCCTGAGACAGATGGAGAGATGCAGGATCTGAGAAGGCGGAGTAATTGGGAGGGAAGACTCGAAAGAACGAAACCAGATGGGGCTGGGGGGATGGGAGAGCCTGGAAATTGTTCCTGTTAAAGCCGGAGGTGGCCCCTATAGTGGGAATGTGGGACTGGGCTATAGTGAATTGAGAGCTTGGGAGTCGCGTGTGTGACCCCTGTGAAGCCACCTTCAAGAATGACTAGCCCTTGAAGTCATATCTCTCTCCAGCCCTCAAGAGAGGACGTGAGGAAGGGGGAGAGGGGGAAGGGGACTGAGGGATGGTTGAGCAGAGAGAAGGGTGGGTCTGCCTTCTGTCCCCGCCTTCCTCACCACTCTGGAGGTTTCTCTGGAGAAAGGACGACTGAAGGTCACACAGCGGGAACCAGAACGAGGCCGAGCAGAAACGGGAGAGAGATGCAGCGGGGGCGGGGAAGAAGCAGACGGGTAGAGAAGAGGGAAAAGATCTTGATGCGGGCAAAATAGGTGAGGGCTGGAAAGAGAGGCGAGAAGAGGGTGGGCAGAGAGAGAGAGAGACTCTGAGAGGCGAAGAGATTGCAGAAGGGGACACATTCCTGGGAGCGCGACTCAAATGAAACAGGGAAGGGAAAGGGCACAGGGGGTTAAGGTGACAGACAGAAAGACATAGAAAGCTAAAGGAAGACCCGAGGGGACCCGAAGGATGAAGAAGACCAGATTAAGAACCGGCAGCTGGCGGAGCCCGCCCTTCAACCTTTACAAGGACTCGGGAGCTGTCCGTTCAGCACCCCGCCTCCCATACCAGGCTCATAGCCTTCCGTGGTCCCCCTGCAGAAGGACACGCCCCAAGGTCCCCCTCTTTCCCCGCCCTCCCGTGTCAGTCTGCTTCGTGCGGTGTCCTCAGTCTCCACTTGGCCGCTTCTGTATCTCAGACTTTTGGTGTGTGTGTCATCCGAGGCCAGATCCAGCGGCTTTGCTGTCTCTGTATCTCTAAGAGACTGATTAATCACCCTGTCCTGGGGCTGGATGCAGTTGAAGTGGCTGTCATTGCGGATTTTTCTGTTTGCACCCCCCTCTCTTTGTGCTCTTCTCTATTTTTGAACCCACCGAATTTATCCTCTTTTTCTCTCTACATTTGGCAAACCTATCCTCTGCCCAGCAATCTAAGGTGCCCTGTGTCTCTGTCACCCTCACTGAACATGCCTGCCACAGTCTCCCTGGCTGTTCGTTCATCTCTGCCTTGGCAAATCCTCTGTCATGCCTCTGTAATTCTCTATCTAGGTGGTTCCTGTCCGTATCTCCTCTCTCTCTCCCCCTTCTTCCTCTCACTGAGCTCTTCCGCCCTCCTCCATCCCTGTGACCTTCCAAAGTCTCCCCACCCCCCTTCTGCAGAGTCTCGCATTGGGAGCGTTATGCACCAGTCATCAGTTTAGTCAGCCTTGTGTCTAAGGAAGAATTACATGAAGGAGCCTGAGCCTGTGTCTGGGGTGGGACCTCCAGCCCAGTTAGAAGGCAGGAGGAGCATGCATCTCCTGAGATCTACGACCCTCCTGCCTCCACCCGCCCCAGCCCTTCCCTGCATCTCTAACCTGTCCTCTGTGGACCAGGCACAGACCTCCAGGCTTATTACATCTTGAGAGAAGGAAAGGATAAATGAATAAATGTTGGTAAAAATCCCTCCATCCCATGGGTAAGGAACAGACTTGAGGAAGGGGTGTCTGAGACCCCCCCCCCCTCAGACACCTGCACCTGTGCTGAAAGGTGGGGCTCCTTCTCCTTCCCTTGTCTCCATGGCAACAAGCCGGATCTGCAGGCCCAACCTCCTTTGCTGCAGAGTCAGCCTCCCTGTTACCATGGCAACAGGGGACCGCAGGAGGGATGGGAATGGGCCAGAGAACAGGGTTGTGATGAAGCTCTAGGTGCTGGGGGAAGCCCCCTTCCTCCTTCTAATGTGGTACTATCTCTATTCCTGCCCAAGGCCATCACTCTGTGTCTCTGTGTCCCTCCTTTCCCATGTCCCCTTGAGGTCAGGATCATCTTACTCCTCAAACCCCTTTTTGAGCAAGGTCTCACCATGTATTTCCTGGTTGTCTTGGTGCTTTCTGTGAAGACCTGGCTGGCCTTGAACTCATAAAGATCTGCCATAAAGACTGCTTTTCTGAGTGCTGGGATTAAAGGCATGTTCCACCATGGCCATCAGATCCTTAATCTTAGCATGCACCAAACCCTGCATAGTCAACTCACTCCCTGCTCCTGGCCAGAGTTCTCGTTCCCCACCCCTGTCTTCTACCAGCATCCCCAGAGAGAGTCTAAAATGTTCCCATGAGCAAAATGTTGTCAAGGTGGGCATGGGAGACTGACTCCTCAGGCTCGGATGAGGAGGATAATGGGTGCTGTGTGTGAGAGGCAGGCCTGAGAGCATGGACAAGCAGGAGGCGGGACACAAGCGCATCCTTTTATACACACGGGGATGTGGGTGTGGTGTGTGGGTAGGAGCATTGGGATATGTTTGAAGGTGCAACAAACTCCTGCATCATGACAGCGCAGTAATGTAGGATGTGTGAGATGGTCTCTCGTGGCTGAGTTCTGAATGACTCTGTTATGTGTGAGTGTGTGCACTTTTTTGCCTGTCATTCACAGCAGTTATCTGGCCTGTTTGTACAGCAAGCCTTTTCTCATGCCCCAAACACACCGGGGTATGTGCAAGTGTGTTTGATGGTATTGTATGTTTGTGCGCCAGTGGCCACAGAGGCCTCTGTGAGTGTCTGGAGGAAATGTGGGTCTTATGCTTGCGCAATGGTGCTAAGTGAAGCAATCTCTTGGCTCTCTGTGTGAGATGGTGCAAGGTCAGCTGTGGTGCAGTGTGTGATGGGAGTCTGTGAGGTGGTGTTCTGAGGGCGTGGGCTCTCCACAGCACTTCCGCATCGTGACTGGGTTTCTCTTGTGGTGTGATGGGTGTGAGCTCTTTATAGATTCTCCTTTGGCTGGTTTTTGAGCCTCTGGTTGAAAGATCATGGTGGTGGTGGTGGTGGTGGTGGTGTGTGTGTGGTGTGACTGGGATGTGGTTGAGAGCCTTTGGTGGTACACGTGGAGGTGATGGTGGTACCTGCATGGTGGGGGCATTTCCAGGCCCCCTGGTATGTTCTTGTGGCTTTGTGTCTCCTTTGTGCTGTGTGTGGTGATGCATCTTTGGTAGTTCAGTCATGGGGACACAGTGCAGAGGATATTAGGACCCCCTCCCACCTCCGCAACACCCCTCCACATGTCTCCCCATCAGGCATTATCTTCTTCCTGAACAGTGTCAAACATAGACTCCTGGGGTCCCTTCTACATACTGCAAGATGGTGGCACTCTGGGGCCCTGCATTACTGCAATTCACTGGGCCTTTCCTCCCACCCTGTATCTACCCCACTCCCAGAAGGAGGCAGATTCCAGGGTGCCTCACCCTCAAAGCCTCGGTCCCTAAGATACCTCCCTATATTGAGGGGGGGTCTCTGAGTCCCCACCCTGGGGATGTCCGGGATCACCCCCCCCCCCCGCACTGTGCTCAGCTTCTCAGTGGCCGCCACTTTGCAGAAACAAGGTTGGAGCGGTGAGGGGGGGAAGGGGGAGTACAGCTGCAGTACTGGGGGCCGGGCCGCAAGCTGTCCGTCTGCTCAGTACTGCTCCTGATTGGCCGGAGCCGCCTCCCCCCGCGGGCGCGGGCATATGAGGAGGCGGAGGCCCCGGCCGCCGCAGCCTCTGTGCGGTGGGACCCACGGACCGACAGACGCACGCTCCCACCGCGGCGCGGGCGCTGCAGAGGCCCCCAGCCCGAGCCCGCGCCTGAGCCCATCCTGCGGCCACCGCTCATCAGTCTGAACGCCGCTCTTCCCGCGGAGCCGCCAAGATGGGGGTAGGTGCAGGGGTCGGCTGGACTCTGTGTGCGTGACATCGTGTCCAGTGACTTTGGCTGTGTGCCGGAGTTGGGGTCTCCTGCCCTCCTGAGCCCTGGGGCCGAGTCTGCGGGGACCCGGGAGCCGGCTGACCTGACTAGTTTGTGTGGCTGGGAAAGTGGGCTATTGAGTCGAAGGGGGAATCTGTGGCGCATGTTGGAGGCTTTGTCCACGGGGGGGCGGAGGGCTGGCCCTTAGCATCTCGGTTTGACCTTGTGCGGTTGCTCGTGTGCCCCTTGCATGAGTGTGGCGGCACGAGTGCAAATGCTTGAGGGCGAATGTGTGTGCGCGTGCTTCCGGCTTAATTAATGCAGCCCTAACAGGGTCTGCAGCCATCTGTGCACCCCCTCCCATCTCAAAGCCCGCTACCTGTCTGGGTGTGTCTGAGAGCTATGCCAGTGTTTAGGGGTCATCAAGACCCCATCCCCTCCCCTGGTTCAATGGAGACAGATACAGGTTATGAGTTAGACATAAGATGACCTCTCTTTCTCCTTGCAGACCTGGATAAGGGTGATCTGCAGTGACAGACCTGGGGCTGCAGAGGTTTCGCAGCCCCTAATCTGGGGGGGGGGGGGCGCGTACAGACATGAGGGCTGGGAAGAGGGGGAGGAGCAGGAGATGGCTGGCAGACAAGTGCCTGGCTGAGGGTGTGCAAGCACAGCCGTGTGGTGGGGGTGGGGGGAGCTCGCATGCCTGCTATGTCCTTGCCTCCGTGTCCGTGTGTCCTTCTCTGTCTGTGCATCTCTCCAGCAGATGCAGCCTCCTTCCTTGACCGACCACTTGACCCCTGCAGCAGCTCTGGATTCCTCCCTGTGTGTCTGGGGTGGGGCTTGGGGAGGGCTGTCAGAGAAGGAAGTGGATGGATTGGGGGGACCCCTCCCCGGGTAAAGAGAAAGGGGTCAGCATGGGGAGCCAAAGGGAACATGAACGGTGGGGAGAAAGATGGCGGATGAAGGGCCTACGGATGAAGATGGGGGATGGAACTGCAGATCTGTGGGCTGGGTGGGTGAGGGGGGATGGGAGGGAGGGCTAGATGGGGGAGGGTTAGGAGAGAAAGGGGGAAGTGAGAGTCAGTGATGGCTTTCAGGTAAGTGGAATGAAGTGGGGGGGGTACGGATGGTTGGGAGAGAAGAGAGGGCGCAGGGCTTTGGGAAAGGGGGGTCTTAGAGAAATGGGGATGGGAAGGGAAGGAAATGATTTAGATGTGAGAGAGACAGACAAGGCAGAAACAGAAAGAGACATTGAAAACCAAAAAAAAAAAAAGGGACAAGACATCGAGACAAAGAGAGAGACAGACGTGGAAAGACACAGAGAGACCAAAGGAGAAACTGAAAGAAACCAACCAACCAACCAAACAAACAAACAAATAAAAAATACACTTGAGTAGTGGAAAGAAGAGGCAGAGGTTAGACCGGGAGGTCAAGGTAGGCCTTGGTCAAGGTTTTAGAAAAGACAGTGGCAGGTACCCCGAGATGGGGGTGGGGAGGGCAGAGGCTGCGTGAGCCATGCAGGTTTCAAGGAGGTGGACGGACGCCGTGGAAAATGGCTAGGAGCTGCAGTGGCAGGCTGCAATGAGGCAGACAGAGCCCCCACCCCTAGAGGTGCTCCCACCCTGCAGTGTGCCCATCTGAGCTTCCTGTCTTTCCTGGGAACGCCTCAGTTCCTCATGCCAACAGATGGAAGCCACCCTAGGGGAATCTGCTCATGGCAAGGGCAAGAAGAAGCTGAGGCTTGGTCCCTGGGGACATGGATGCGACTGTCCTCCCAGGGGACTGGACTCCCAGTCTTCCCTTCTCAGATATGAGGGTTCAGGCCTTCAACCCATTCCCTCAGACTCAGGAGGCCAGGCCCAGCATCCTCCCTCACACCTAGGAGTCCAGGCCCCAGACCTTCTGTGTCGGAGCCAGAAGTTGAGCCCTCTATTTCTCATAAAGACCCACACTGCAGCTCCCAGTGATTTGGGGACAGGGCAGCTGATTCCCCTGCCACCCGGCTCACTTCTCCCCTTGACCTCAAGACTGGCTGTTTTCACATCCCTCCACATGTCTGCCTCATCTGCGGGGGCTGACACAACGCCCTGCAGCCCATACGTGCCTCCTTGTCTGAGACGCAGTATTGCTGCAGGGCTGGCCTGGAGCCAAGCTCCCAGCTCCCCGGTGCACTCTTCCTTGGTGGTCCCAGGCTTCCAGGGCTACAGCCCTTCTCTAGGTTCCGAAGGCAGCTCTGGGTCTGGGGGCAGACAGCAGGCAAGTCTGGTTGCTACAAGGTCACGAGGAGATTAGCGCTGAGCTGCACTGAGCCTCCGATCCCAGCTTGGCCCTGGGCCTGCAGGATCTGTCAGCATCCCTTTGCCTCAGCCCACCTCTCCTGCCAGCCTCGGACACCACGCTCCCCACCTGCCCAGGCCACCAAATAAGAATTCAGTTCAGACCTAAGGCTTTTTTTTCTTGCTCTTCCATACCCCAAATCTACCCCCTCCCAATTCCTACTTATTCCTCGAGGGCAGAGCATGCCCATGCCCGTTCAAGACTGTCTGCAGTACACAGCTGTCTGCAGGAGAGAAGTCAGGTTCATATCTTGTCCATGGAGTCTCTTGGGAATGACTACTTACATGTGGCACACTGCCTCCCATGGGAGAGCCTTTGTCCCATGTCATTTGGAGTGCCCTCTCCTCTCATGATTTGCCTGGCTCTGTGTGTGTGTGTGTGTGTGTGTGTGTGTGTGTGTGTGTGTGTGGTCTCCCAAGATCGTCTGAGTCCTTTGAGACATCCACAGTCTCAGGTCAAACAAAGAGCTGGGGAGACAGGCAGTGACCTCCACGGAGACCTTGTGCTGGAAAAGCAGGTACCAAAGGCAGGAAGAGAGAAATAAGTAGAGCAGGGAGAGACAGACTCACAGACACAGAGCTGGGCATCCTGACAGACAGACATTTAAGAGGCAGGAGAAAGAAGGACATCAGGAATTTGAGACTAGCTTGTTCTACATAGTGAGACACCTGCTGGAGATGATAGATAGATAGATAGATAGATAGATAGATAGATAGATAGATAGATAGATAGATAGTCAGATAGACAGACAGATAGACAGACAGATAGATAGACAGAATATTCTAAGAGAGAAGACTCTAGAGTGAGACAGATACATAGAGGGAGGGAGAGAGGAAGATTCCAGAATGAGATAGGAGCAGAGACAGACAGACAGACAGAGAAAGATCTAGAGTGACAGACAACCCAGAGAAGAGAGGTGAGAACTAGACAGTGACCTCAGGAAATACTCTCAAGAGATGACAACTGCAACACCCAGACAGAGCAAATCAACAGCCAACACAGGCCCTCAGAGATGATCTGCAATCCCAGCAGACTCTGGGAAAGAGAGGAGCCCAGAGGCTCGGGGATGGGAAGAGCCAGGGACTAAAAAGAGACGAGGCAGGCTCATACTCAAAGACAGCATCAAAGGAGGGGAGAGAGGGAGGAGAAGAGCTGCCTAGATGAGGCACAGCTAGGCGAGGGGGCAGGGGTAGAAAGAGACAGAGATGAGCTGGCAAGTTAGAAATACAGATCAAAAGAGGAGAGTTGGCCACAAAATCTGGAAAGTTCAAGAGGCCCAAGAAGAAGACAAAGGATACATAGAATGCTAGGAGGGCAGCTCAGTGGGCAGCGTACCTGCCTGCCTGCCTGCCTGCCTGCCTGCCTTACACAGAGCTCTGGGTTCTGTCAGTCAGTCACTAGCACTGTGTAAACAGTGCATGGTAGTGTAGGCCTGTTATCCCAGCCCTGCAGAGGTGGAGGCAGGAGGATGAGAAATTCAAGTTTTAGCCTTGACTATATAGGAAGGTCAAGGCCAGCTTAGACTATATAGGACTTTGTCTCAAATGTACATGTGCACACACACACACAAAAGCTGGACATGGTAGTTCATGACCATAATCCCACCACTTGGGAGGTTGAGGCAGGAGGATTGTCATGAGTTCTCATCTGGGATCTATAGTGATTTCTGGAAGAGCTTTGGCTAAAAAAATAAGAGCCCATTTCCAATAATAATAATAATAGCTATTATTATTGGAATTAATAATAATAACAACAATAATAGTTAGAATTAATAATAATTCCAACAATAATAATTATTATTAGAATTATTATTATTAACAATAATAATAATAAGCCAGAGAATAGGCTCAGTGAGCAGCAAAGGGGTTTTCCTCTTAGCCTGGTGACCTGCATTTGACTCCCAAGCACACAATGAAAGGCTATCCTCTGACCTCCACACAAACACACTAAATAAATAAATAAGTAAATAATAAAAGATTTTTTGGAAATAAAATGGCAAAGGGGAGAGATTCACAAACATGAGAGACAGACAGGAACCCTGAGTCCCAAAGATAACCTCAATGGAAGCAGACACAGTGAGACCCTGAGAGACATAGAGATAACCCCAGTCTAGAGATACAGAGGCCAGGCCAAGATGAGAGCCGGGGCACGCAGGGCCGGTGTCGCTCTGGAACCCCTTCTCGCCCGCAGTCTGGTGGTTCTGACAGCTACCGTGTCGCCACCTCGCAGGACAAAAAAGATGACAAGAGCTCGCCCAAGAAGAGCAAGGCCAAAGAGCGCCGGGACCTGGATGACCTCAAGAAGGAAGTGGCTATGGTAAGTGCCGCTCCCTTGCTAGTGCTATCCCAGAATCGTTCCATCCACCCGAAGAACCTGTGTCTCACAATCTCCCCCAAACCATTCTTCAGACAGAGCACAAGATGTCAGTAGAAGAGGTCTGCCGGAAATACAATACTGACTGCGTGCAGGTGAGGATGGGCGGAGCCAGGGCTGATGGGAGTTGGGTCTGAGGGAGGAGGGCTCTGGGTACTCGAGGGTGCTTGTTTTGATGTGGGGTGCCAGGGCTTCTCAGGGAAGGTTTCTATATGAGCCCCATATCTTCTTTAGGGTCTGACACACAGTAAAGCCCAGGAGATCCTAGCCCGGGATGGGCCTAACGCCCTCACACCACCGCCCACCACCCCAGAATGGGTCAAGTTCTGCCGGCAGCTGTTTGGTGGCTTCTCTATCCTGCTGTGGATCGGGGCAATCCTTTGCTTCCTGGCCTATGGCATCCAGGCAGGGACGGAGGATGACCCTTCCGGTGACAATGTGAGTGTGCCCCACCACCCTGGCCTGTCTGTGTAAAACCCCACACATTGAAGAACACACCCACAGCCCGCCTAGACTCCCCACCTCCCATCATCCAACTGTCACAATTGCCTCTGAGAAAACAAGGTCAAAAATAAAGAAACCGCAGCTCCCTGCAGCCTCCTAAGTCAGCTGGGGTGTAGCTCAGTGGTGGGGTATTTATTTCGCAAGCTCTCATGAGAACCTGGCCTCCGTTCTCTGCATTCATACAGGACGTGTGGTGGCATGCAGCTGTTACCCCCCCCACACACACACACACAGGGAACTGAGACAGGAAGGTCATGAGTTCAAGTCCAGCCTAGGCTAAATAGCAGACTGCTGTCTCAAAAAATGTTGGCTAGGGAAATGACTTCATCAGTAAGGCACTGGCTGTACAACCAGGGGGAGGCTTGCTTAAGTCCCCAGCGCCCACACAAAGCAGGGAACTGGCATGTATCTGTAATACCAAAACTTCACAGGGCTGGAGAGGTGGCCCAGTGACTAGGAGAACTTGCCTTGCAGAGGACCTGGGTTCAGTTCCCAACACTCGCTCACTTGCCACCATCCATAACTACAGTTCCAGGGGTTGGGTCCAGTGCCCCCTCCTGAACTCTATGGCAGCAGGCACCATGGTGTGCAAGCGTATATATGTATATGTATATGTATATGTATACGTATATAAATAGACCTTTTTTTTTTTTTTTTTTTTTTTTTTTTTTGGTTTTTCGAGACAGGGTTTCTCTGTGTAGCTTTGGCTGTCCTGGAACTCACTTTGTAGACCAGGCTGGCCTCGAACTCAGAAATCCGCCTGCCTCTGCCTCCCAAGTGCTGGGATTAAAGGCGTGCGCCACCACGCCCGGCTTAAATAGATCTTTTAAAAACCAAACAAAACCCAAAAGGCCCTCTCTCAAAGTAGATGGTGAAGACCAATACCAAATGTCATCTGACTTCCACAAGTGTGCCACGGTGTGTGCTCACATGCACACGCATGTGCGCACTCACACACACACACACACACACACACACACACACACACACTCAGGCAGCCCGGACAAAATCAGGATCCACAGAGCCAGCATGATGGCCCACACCTGTCAGGCCAGCATCAGGGACTCCAACCCAGAAGGATCAAAAGTTCAAGGCCAGAGCCCGGCGGTGGGGGCACCTGCCTCCTTTCATCCCAGCACTTGGGAGGCAGAGGCAAACAGATCTCTGTGGGTTCCAGGTCTTCCTGGTTTAGTGAGTTCCAGAACAGCCAGGACTACCCAGAGAAACCCTGTCTCAAAATAAGTAAGTAAATTAATTAATTAAAATACAAATAAACACAAAACGACAGGCTAACAAATACACTCAAACACACATTCTTACAACTGCAAGGCGAGGCCTTCAGGCACACAAGCAGACAGACAGACAGAGAGACACACACAGAGAGAACAAGGACACAGATGTGTTCACGAAGCTCCCTCACAGACTCCAGTGACCCCGGGATGGAGGCAGGGGGCGGTTAGGGCTGCCGTAACGCCCTGTCCTGCCGTGTCCCCACAGCTGTACCTGGGCATAGTGCTGGCCGCAGTCGTGATCATCACCGGCTGCTTCTCCTACTACCAAGAAGCCAAGAGTTCTAAGATCATGGAGTCCTTCAAGAACATGGTCCCCCAGGTAAAGAGGGCTCGGCAAGGGGGGCTGTGCCAGGGACTCCCTCCCTGGCAGACGGAGGTTGAGAGGGGACTGTTCTGTGTCTCACACGCAGCAAGCCCTTGTGATCCGGGAAGGTGAAAAGATGCAGGTGAATGCGGAGGAGGTGGTGGTCGGGGACCTGGTGGAGATCAAGGGTGGTGACCGGGTGCCAGCTGACCTGCGCATCATCTCGGCCCATGGCTGCAAGGTGAGGCAATGCCTCAGGTTCCAGCTCCATTTTTTTCTCTGAAGAATAAGGAGGGAAAATAAATCCCTGAATGTCTCCTACAGACAGACCCCAGTTCCAGGCCCCAGCCCTCCTCCCTCAGACCCAGAAGTCCAGGCCCTGCCCTCCTCCCTCAGACCCAGAAGTCCAGGCCCTGCCCTCCTCCCTCAGACCCAGAAGTCCAGGCCCTGCCCTCCTCCCTCAGACCCAGAAGTCCAGGCCCTGCCCTCCTCCCTCAGACCCAGAAGTCCAGGCCCTGCCCTCCTCCCTCAGACCCAGAAGTCCAGGCTCTGCTCTCCTCCCTCAGACCCATGCCTGGGTCCATGCCCTGCCCTCCTCCCTCAGACCCAGAAGTCCAGGCTCTGCCCTCCTCCCTCAGACCCATGCCTGGGTCCATGCCCTGCCCTCCTCCCTCAGACCCAGAAGTCCAGGCCCTGCCCTCCTCCCTCAGACCCAGAAGTCCAGGCCCTGCCCTCCTCCCTCAGACCCAAGTCCAGGCTCTGCTCTCCTCCCTCAGACCCATGCCTGGGTCCATGCCCTGCCCTCCTCCCTCAGACCCAGAAGTCCAGGCTCTGCCCTCCTCCCTCAGACCCATGCCTGGGTCCATGCCCTGCCCTCCTCCCTCAGACCCAGAAGTCCATGCCCTGCCCTCCTCCCTCAGACCCAGAATCCAGATATCAGTCCCCCTTGCTCAGACCAAGGGGCTTAGGCCCAGGCCTCCTCCCTCAGACCCAGGGGTCCAGGCCCTAGTCTTCCTTCAGATCTAGTAGTCTAGGTCTAGGCTCATCCCACAGAAATTCTGAGGGATTTTTGGCCTGGGCCAAAGGTCCTGTTCCTGCCTACTCTCTCTCAACATCCTGCCTCCAATTTCCCAGATGCCTCAGGACGAACAGGGCTCCCCTGCTTTTTTTCTGTAACATCCTAGGATAGACTTTACTCCAAGTCCCACCCCTGCCTTCACCCCTGTTTCCTTGCTCTGTGATCCTGGGCCTTGTGCTGGACATAACTCGCTGCTCCATCTTCAGGTGGACAACTCCTCCCTGACTGGCGAATCTGAGCCTCAGACCCGCTCCCCGGACTGCACACACGACAACCCCCTGGAGACTCGGAACATCACCTTCTTTTCCACCAACTGCGTGGAAGGTGAAGGGGAGGGGACCCCAAGGGCACAAAACCAGAGATGCTGCTCAGGAGGTGGGGTGCCTGCAGCCTTCTGAGGCCCAGCAGACCTGAGCCCCTCCCTTTGTTCCTGCAGGCACCGCTCGGGGTGTGGTGGTAGCCACAGGTGACCGCACCGTCATGGGCCGCATTGCCACCCTGGCCTCGGGCTTGGAGGTGGGCAAGACGCCCATCGCCATTGAGATTGAGCATTTCATCCAGCTCATTACGGGCGTGGCCGTGTTCCTGGGCGTGTCCTTCTTCATCCTCTCTCTCATTCTGGGTTACACCTGGCTCGAGGCAGTCATCTTCCTCATCGGCATCATTGTGGCCAATGTCCCAGAGGGGCTGCTGGCTACTGTCACGGTAAGGCTGAACCCCAAGGGAGAGGAGCTGGGTGTCACCCCCAAGTCTGAGGGAGGGGGATGAGGCTCCTGGGTCTGTGGGTGTGTAAGAGGCCCTGGAACTGGAGTTTACAAATGGTTGAGTCACCATGTTAGGGACAGAACCCAGGTCCTCTATAAGAGCAACAGGCTCTCTTCCTGCTGAGCCGTCTCTCCAGCTCCTCACCACCATGGTTATGTTATCTTATTATTTTTATTTTATTTTATTTTGGTTTTTCAACACAGGGTTTCTCTGTGTAACTTTGGCTATCCTGGAACTCTCTTTGTAGAACAACCTAGCCTCGAACTCTCAGAGATCCACCTGTCTCCCAAGTGCTGGGATTAAAGGCATACTCCACTTTTTTTTTGTTTTTTTTTTTTTTTTAAATCACTTTATTTTATGTGTATGAGTGTCATGTGTGTATATGCACCATGCGAATACCTGATGCCCCTGGAGGTCAGAAGAGAGCACTGAATCCCCTGGAACTGGAATTACGACAGATATGAGCCATCACGTGGGTGTGGAGAATCGAACCTGTGTCCTCCACAAGAGCAACAAGTGCTCTGAGCCACTGCACCGTCTGCCCAGCCCCTGCCCCTAGTGCCTTTAATTCACCCCAAAGAGTTAGGATGCATCCACTCATGGCAAAGGTGAAAGTATAGGTTTTTCTTTATATTGATTACATTTGGGTGGCCGGGCATGGAGGCACGCGGTGCATGTTTGTGTCTGCCCCTACGTACATACACACCGTGGTCCCCACGTGGAGGTCAGCAGACAACTTTGTCTCCTTCCACCGTGTGGGTCTTGGGCTGTGGTCATCAGGCTTGGCAGCAAGCACTCTTAGTCACTGAACCATCTCGCCAGCCCATTGTTCCGTTTTTAGAATAATGTTCTACCTCCCACCCCTGATACCCAGTCATTAGCTTCACCCCAGACACACGTAGTGAGAGCTTTGCTTAAATATGGCCCTTCCATCCTTCCCTCCCTTTGTCTTTCTTCCCTCTCTCTCCCTGTTTTTTGCTTTTAATATAATGTTTTATCAATTCTTAAGACTCCCACATTGTGTATTTGACAGTATCCACCCCTAATTCTTCCTCATAACTCCTTCCTGGTCCACCCCTACTCCTTCAACTTCATATCTGTTTTTAATAATTCACTGAGTCCCATCAGTGTGGCCTGTACATGAATAGGTGTGGGGGCTGTCCTCTGGAGGTTGGTAGACTGGCCCCTGCAGGAAGTGGCCTTCCCTTCCCTGGCCGCCATCAGAGGCCTAGAACTCCTCAGCTCCCCAGGCCATTTGTGGGCTTGTGACAAGGTCTCATCATAGTCTCATACAGGGCTTTCTCTGTATATGCCTGGGTATCCTGGAACTCATTCTGTAGACCAGGCTAGCCTCCAGTTCACAGAGATGTATCTGCCTGCCTCTGTCTTTCAAGTGTTGGGGTTATATGTGTGAGCTGCCACCACCCCGTTTATCTGGCTCTTTTTGTTGTTGTTGTTGTTGTTAAAGATTTATTTATTTATTTAATGCATGTGAGTTCACTGTCACTGTCTTCAGACACAGCAGAAGAGGGCATCAGATCCCATCACAGATGGTTGTGAGCCACCATGTGGTTGCTGGGAATTGAACTCAGTGAAGAGCAGTCGGTGCCTTAACAGTTGAGCCATCTCTCCAGCCTCTTATCCGGCTCTTTTTAACTGAACGTACTGAGTTCCATCCATGCCCTTGTGGACAGTAATAACTTACTCTTTTTCATTAGTAGATAATATTCCACCTGAGTGCCCAGTTTACCCTTCCTGCTCCGAGTGCAGTGGGAGTTCTCCTGGGACCATATAAAATTTTTCTCTTTAGCAGGGCTGTGTGGCACATACTTTAACTGCAGCACTTGGGAGACAGAGGCAGGCAGATCTCTATGAGTTCGAGGCCACTCTACAGAGATGCTGTACAAAGATACAGTAGATACTCTGGTAGATACTGCTGGTTTTTCTTTTCTTTTTAAAGACACTAATCTTTTTTTAACCATTTTATTTTCTTATGTTAATTGTTGCTTATTTGGGGGCGGGGCTGGAGAGGTAGCAATCGGATCACCTAGAGCTGGAGAAACAGGCAGTCGTGAGCTGCCTGATGTGGTGTTGGCAATCAAACTTGGGTCCTCTGAAAGAACACTGTGTGCTCTTAACGTCTGAGCCTCCGAGAACATCCTACCGTGTGTTTGGGGGTCACATCTGAGTCTGTCTATTGTTCACCCCCTGTGGCCCCAACATTGCTACTGAACAGTCATTCCACAGCCCTGGGTGCTCCTCAGGTGATATGAGCTGAGCCCGGGCAGGTGAGCTGTGGGCATCTGTGCAGTTGCCCTGTCCTTTGCCGCCCTTCAGGTGTGTCTGACGCTGACCGCCAAGCGCATGGCTCGCAAGAACTGCCTGGTGAAGAACCTGGAGGCGGTGGAGACGCTGGGCTCCACGTCCACCATCTGCTCGGACAAGACCGGCACTCTCACCCAGAACCGCATGACCGTCGCCCACATGTGGTTTGACAACCAGATCCACGAGGCAGACACCACAGAGGATCAGTCAGGTCTGTGGTGGCTCTGGGCGGGCACCGGGGCACCCCGTCCCAGCAGCCTCTTGGCCTCACACGTGACTCCTCACAGGGACCTCTTTCGACAAGAGCTCACACACCTGGGTGGCCCTGTCCCACATCGCCGGGCTCTGCAACCGGGCCGTCTTCAAGGGCGGGCAGGACAACATCCCAGTACTCAAGGTGGGTGCAGCTGCCTGCCCACCCCAACCCTGCATCCCACCTCCCCACTCTACTGCTGACTGACTCTCTCCTGCCTGCCGCAGAGGGACGTGGCCGGTGATGCCTCCGAGTCTGCCCTGCTTAAGTGCATTGAGCTGTCCTCGGGTTCCGTAAAGCTGATGCGAGAACGGAACAAGAAAGTGGCTGAGATTCCGTTCAACTCGACCAACAAATACCAGGTACAAGGGAACTCTGGCTCCCGGTGCTGTGTGCATTTTTCTTTCTTTCTTTCTTTCTTTCTTTTTTTTTTTTTAAACATTTTTTTAAATTAGGTATTTTCCTCGTTTACATTTTCAATGGTATCCCAAAGGTCCCCCATACCCACCCCCCCAATCCCCTACCCACCCACTCCCCCTATGTGTGCATTTTACTAAAACGATATAAAGAAATATCTGTTTAGCTGGGCCATGGTGACACACACTTTTAACTCCAGTACTTGGGAGACAGAAGCAGGCATATCTCTATGAGTCCGAG
This sequence comes from Mus musculus, assembly GCF_000001635.26. Taxonomy (NCBI): domain Eukaryota; kingdom Metazoa; phylum Chordata; class Mammalia; order Rodentia; family Muridae; genus Mus; species Mus musculus. The sequence goes on along the minus strand of NC_000073.6, from coordinate 24,993,836 downwards.
GCCACTCTACAGAGTGAGTTCTAGGACAGCCAGGGCTACACAGAGAACCCCTGTCTTGACAAAGAAAAAATGATAATAGTAATAAAATATATCTGTTTGAGCTGGATATGCACATCTGTGAGCCCAGCACTTGGGAGGTAGAGGCAGGAGGATCAGAAGTTCGTGGTTATCCTCAGCTACACAGTGAATTTGAGGCCAGCCTGGGCTACATTAGAGCCTGTCTTAAAACAGGGAACAAAGTCAGGCATGGTGGTACGGGCTGTGATCCCAGCACCGAGGAGGCGGAGGTAAGTGCATCAGAGCTATCCCCAGGTACCCAGCAAGTTCCTGGCCAGCCTGGGCTCTATGAGACCCTGTCTCAAAACAGGAAAAATAAATAAATAAACACCTATGCAGTCCAGACAGGTAGGACACCAACAGACCAAAGAAATGATCCTGGTCCAGCTTGGCGAAAGGATGGGATGACTAGAGTTAATTATAGGAGCAGGGGAGGAAAGTTACTTACAGGATCGTGGAATGACTCAAAAGCAGCTGCACCATGCAGAGTGGGTGGTGACTCATGAATGCTGAGTTACTGGAGTCCCAGCTCCCGGCCAGCTGTGGGGACAGGCAAGCGGGCGGAGATGGGAGGCAGTGACTCTTCCCTTCCCACCCTTCCATGAGGGGCCTTTAGCGACTGACCACCATAAGCACAGCCCTAGCCATCACTGTACCATCCTGCATATTTCATGGGTAAAGGCTTTCTGGAACTCTGTTCCATGATGGTGCCAGTCATGTCTGGAGGAAATAGTTACATGACCCAGTAGCACTGGGTCAGCCAGAAGGGAGCTTGCGGTTTCTCTATAATTCCCAGATGTAGCCACCTCTCTCCCACGCCCTTACAGCTTTGGGGAAATACATTAATTTTTTATTAGTTAGTGCTTAAGCTCCCATCTGAAAGAGTGAGGATGATGATAGCCAGAGTAGGGGAGGGGAATGGGAGCCACAGGCGCAAAGAGTGCCCTACAGCAGAGGGTGGGTCCTGGCCACTATCTCAAGCGTAAGGGTAGCATTTTCCATACAATTTCCAGATATGTTTTTGAGCCTTTTGGTCTTGTTTTAGGTACTGGGGTCCATGGGGTGGTGAGGTTAACAGTGAGACTCTTGCTTTCTGACACACTAGTCCTAGGAGGCAGACAATCAAAGGATGAGAGCAGGAGTCCTGCTGGGTATAAAGGGAAGAGGGCTCAGACAGTGGGCAGCACATGCAAAGGTCCTGCGGCAGGAGTACAACCTGCCTGAACCATGAGGTGAGGGAACCAGGACAAGGCATACAGAGCTGTGGGACTCCGTGCGCTGCGGGGGGAGATCCAGTTATGACTTTGAGAGGAATAAGAACCATGACAGGAAGCAGAGGAGGGCAGATGGGGCTTGATGCATACCCATTCAGTCAAATGGTTTTGCGTAGCTACAACTCACTGTGAGTGCCTATGCTAGCGAACTCAGACTTAGGCAACCACCTACACGGTCACTTTTAAATCATCTTTATCACCTCAGAAAGAAACCCTACACACTGTCAGCCACCACTCATACCTTTGCCTGCCTGCACACCCTGCCCCCAGCCCCATGCAAACACTAACCTACTCTCTGTCTCTGTGGATTCTCTTGTTCTGGACATTTCATAAAAAAAAAAAAAAAAGAAGAAGAAGAAGAAGAAGAAAAGAAAGAAAAAGAAAGGAGAGGAGAGGAGAGGAGAGGAGAGGAGAGGAGAGGAGAGGAGAGGAGAGGAGAGGAAAGGAAAGGAAAGGAAAGGAAAGGAAAGGAAAGGAAAGGAAAGGAAAGGAAAGGAAAGGAAAGGAATTGTGTAACATTTGGCCTTTTTAAAAATTGTTTTTTCTGGAAGACAGAGGCAGGAGGATTTCTGAGTTCGAGGCCAGCCTGGTCTACAGAGTGAGTTCCAGGACAGCCAGGGCGATACAGAGAGACCCTGTCTCGAAGAAAAAAAAATTGTTTTTTCCAGGATCCATCCACATGTCTACCAGAGCCTCATTCTCTTTTTAAAATGTTTATTACTGTGTGTGTGTGATGGTGGGGGTTGTGTATGGAGAAAGGGGGAGTTGGTTCTCTCCTACCTATATGGAAGTTCCAGGGATTGAACTCAGGTCTTCAGGCTTACACAGCAAACACCCCTACTCACTGAGCCATCCCACCAGCTTCCTCCTGACTTTTTTTTCCCCCATCGAGGCAGGGTTTCTCTATGTAGACAGCTCTGGCTGTCCTGGAACTTTCTCTGTAGTCCAGGCTGGCCTTGAACTCACAGAGATCCACTTGCGTCTGCCTCCTGAGCACGCAGCACCACACCTGGCCATTCCTTGTGACTTTTAAATCTTTTTTCTTTTGAGACAAGGTCTCACAATGTAACCCAGTCTGGCCTGGAGTTCCTTGTACAGCCCTGGCAAGACTCAAAGTCACAGAGATTCTCTGTCTCGGCCTCACAAGTTCTGCGGTTGCAGGTGTGAGCCACCATGTCCAGCTGCTGTGGGAGAAAAAAGGATACATTCCATTGTGTGAATGTCACCTCTTGTTGGTCTGTTCATCTGTAGGTGGACGGTTGGCAGATGCCACCTTTTGGGAAACTGCTGAGCTCTTTATCAGTGTGGCTGCAGTATTTCTCACTGGCTGACTTAGGGTTTCTATTAGGTTTTAATTTTCGTTGGGACTAGGGATGGAAAACCAGGACCTTATATTAGCAAGTGCGTTGCCTATTCTTGATGGAGTCTAGGCAGGGGCTCTACCTCTGAGCCACGCCCCCAACCCCTCACCGGGGATTATAGGCCATTGTTCTGTTGTTGAATCAGCCAGCCCAGACTGGCTGATCTACAGAAAGTAGATACAGAAATTTAAGTGAGGGTTGAAGATAGCTGGATTAGGGGCAAAGGCAACAGAGGAGAGCGAGAGGAAGCCAGGTTCTAGGTTCACTTCAGAGGCAAGCTAACTGCTAGATTTGGGTTTAGCTGAATATCAACTCCTGCCAAGACAGGGGGAAAGGATGTCATCCAAGGGCAGCTGGAATCTCTGTGGGGGAGATGGCTGGAGGTGGAAAGGTAGAAAAGGACTGAGCAGAGAGCTCCAGGAGACTTGAGAAACAGGAAGTGGCCTGCAGAGATGTGGACAGAGATGCGGGCAGTGCTCTCAGCCGGCTGTACTATCCTATCCTGGCACTGGGACGGTGTTCTCCCTAGCTGGGTGCAGGCAGCCTCCAGGTCCCTGCATGGTTTAAGCACACGCTCTGTCTGTTGCAGCTATCCATCCATGAGACTGAGGATCCCAATGACAACCGGTACCTGCTAGTGATGAAGGGCGCCCCCGAACGCATTCTGGACCGCTGTGCCACCATCCTCCTGCAGGGCAAGGAGCAGCCTCTGGATGAGGAGATGAAGGAGGCCTTCCAGAATGCCTACCTGGAGCTTGGTGGCCTGGGCGAGCGTGTGCTGGGTGTGTAATTATGGGTGGGGCAGGAACAGGTTGAGCTCTTGCGGCCTGTTGGGGTCAGAATGCACCATGAATGAATGAGTGAATGAATGAATGAATGCACGAATGAGTGAATGAATGAATGAGTGAGTGAGTGAATGAATGAGTGAGTGAATGAATGAATGAGTAAATGAATGAATTAATGAGTAAATGAATGAATGAGTGAATGAATGAATGCATGAATGAATGAATGAACAAATGAATGAGGCCATTGCCGAGAAACAAATGCTGGTTGGCTGTATGGTGGGGCTGCAGGGAATCCAGACCCCAGCAATCCATCCCATTGCTGAGAGCAATGGGATGCAGCCGTGGAGGTCTTGAGGCTGGCGCCTTCATAGGCTCTTCTGTGTGCCCATTACCAGGTTTCTGCCATTACTACCTGCCTGAGGAACAGTTCCCCAAGGGCTTTGCCTTTGACTGTGATGACGTGAACTTCACCACAGACAACCTTTGCTTTGTGGGTCTCATGTCCATGATTGACCCTCCCCGGGCAGCCGTCCCTGACGCTGTGGGCAAATGCCGAAGCGCAGGCATCAAGGTGGGTCCTGGGGCAGCCGGGTGGATATGATGTCAGGGGGGTTATGCAGGAGCCCGGGCTGTCCCTAAAGCACAACGCTTGCAGGTCATCATGGTCACCGGCGATCACCCCATCACTGCCAAGGCCATTGCCAAGGGTGTGGGTATCATCTCTGAGGGTAACGAGACTGTCGAAGACATCGCTGCCCGGCTCAACATCCCTGTCAGCCAGGTGAACCCCAGGTGAGTGGCCACACCTCCCCAGGTCCTGCAGGGCTATCAAGGCGCTCACCACGTAGATTTTACTCCTCCAACTCCTCCCTTCCACTCTGGAACCCTTCTGTCTGCTCAAGCCTGGATCCCTCATTCTCCTCGTCCATCCTCACTGCTGTGTAGCCAATCCCCTTTCCGAGCCCCAGCTTCTTCCTCTTCAGCAAGGAACTGGGTGACGTGATTCACAGTTTAATCCCAACACCAGGGAGGCAGAGGTAGGCAGATCTCTTTGAGTTTGAGGCCAGCCTGGTCTACATAGTGAGTTCCGGGCTAGCCACAGTGACACAGTGAGACTTTCTTGATAAAACAAAGACAACACCAAATACACATATACACACAAACAAACAAAACTGTTCTATAGTGTGAGGATGGAGTTCAGGGAAGGGTGCTTGTGGAGAATGAACGCACAAGGCCCTGGACTTCATCCTCAGTACCGCCCTAAGAAACACAAATACAAAATAAAGTAAAACCAGGTATGGTCCTGCGCACCTGTACCCCAGCACTCAAAAGAGGAAACAGGAGGATCAGTAATTTGAGGCCAGCCTGAGCTACACAGCAAGATCCTGTCTACAAACACTAAGGACTAGGAATGTAGTTCAGAGATAGCACTTTTCTATAATCCCCTAGTGAGGGGCTGGGGGCGTGGCTCAGGGGGAGAGCCCCTGCCTAGAATCCCCCAGTGAGGGGCTGGGGGCGTGGCTCAGTGGTAGAGACCTTGCCTAGAATCCCCCAGTGAGGGGCTGGGGTGTGGCTCCATGGTAGAGCCCCTGCCTAGAATCCCCCAGTGAGGGGCTGGGGCGTGGCTCAGTGGTAGAGCCCCTGCCTAGAATCCTCCAGTGAGAAGCTAGGAAGTGTCATTCAGAGACCTGGTTCCATCTCCAGCAACACCCAAAATGATGTTGGAGGAGGCCAGGTTACAAATAATTATATGTAAGTATTTCTTTTCGGACAAGGGCTCACTGTGTAGCCCTGGCTGGCCTAGAACCCGTTATGTAGACCAGTCTGGCCTTGAACTCAAACTTCTGCTTGCCTCTACCTCCCAAGTGTTGGGATTAAAGGCATGCATCCCTCTGCCTAGTGCTCAGATTATAGATCATTATAAACACTTGCTCTCAGAAGATTAAAGGAAGCCCCATGTTTCTTTGCTTTGCTCCCTTGTGCACCTGTATTTCTGTGTTTGGTATTTTGGACTTGCAGCTTTTCAGTCCGTGTACCCGTCTATGTCTCTCTTCCTGTTGCTCTACGCATCTGTGAAGGACTTCTGGTCCTTCAGGCTTGGCTCTCTCTAACCTTATCATGCCGGTCCCTCCTCTGTCTCCCTTGCCCACGGTCTGTCCTGCCTGTCTTTCTGCCTATCAAATGCCCCCTGACTCCTCCCTCTGGCCTCAGCTACTTCCTGCTCTTCTCAGGGATGCCAAAGCCTGTGTGATTCACGGCACCGACCTCAAGGACTTCACCTCGGAGCAGATTGACGAGATTCTGCAGAACCACACCGAGATCGTCTTTGCCCGAACCTCCCCTCAGCAGAAGCTCATCATCGTGGAGGGCTGTCAGAGACAGGTGAGCTCCCACCCGCTGGAAGGGAGGAAAGGCCTGGACCCCCTGGTCTGAGGGAGGAGGGCTGAGCCTTAATCCTGAATCTGAGGGAAGAAGGCTGGGTCTGGATCCTAGGTCTGAGGGAGGAAGCTTGGACCTAGATCCCTAGTCTGAGGGAGGAGGGGTTAGGCCTGGATCCTAGGTCTGAGGGAGGAAGCTTGGACCTTGATCCCTAGTCTGAGGGAGGAGGGGTTAGGCCTGGATCCCTGGTCTGAGGGAGGAGGGGTTAGGCCTGGATCCTGGGTCTGAGGCAGGAAGCTTAGGCCTGGATCCCTGGTCTGAGGGAGGAGGGCTGGGTCTGAAGAGTTGGTTCTCACCCTCACCCTTCCTCCTTCCAGGGAGCAATTGTGGCTGTGACTGGCGATGGTGTGAATGACTCCCCTGCTCTGAAGAAGGCTGACATCGGGGTGGCCATGGGCATTGCTGGCTCTGATGTCTCTAAGCAGGCTGCCGACATGATTCTGCTGGATGACAACTTTGCTTCCATTGTCACTGGTGTGGAGGAAGGTGAGTGGTCACGGGGGTGGGGGTGGGGTGGGTGGAGACTGAGTCACTACCAGAAGCTTTAGGAAGGGGAGGAGGGGAGCAGGCCCAGGCTGCATAGGGATCAAGGGGCCGGATTGGCTTCCGTGCTCCTGTGTCACTGGGAGCATCCCAACGTCCAGGAAGTGCAGTCACCGTGAAGCAAAGGATCCTGGGAGGTTTGGAAGGCCTCCTCTCCTGACATGGGCTGGGCTTCAGTCTTCTTCCAGAGTAGACATTGAGACATTGAGACATTCACTTTGAAAGGATTGGGGGAAGGCCACCGGCAGATAAATGCCAATTCCTGAGAGGTGAGGTATGGGAGCCCGGTGTGGGGCTGGGATGGTGTGGCAGGGAAGTCCCACCGCAGAGCTGACTGACAACAGCCCCACCTCCTAGAGGGTCTAGAATGGGCATGAAAGAGGCTGGTTCATGTTTTTATTTTATCTAATTATTGATAGTTACATTGATAACTGCAGAAAACATCTAAAAATGTTAGAGACACCATAATCTCACTATGGAAGAGTAACTGTTTATGCTTGTATCATTTTTTTCTCCCTGAGTCTAGCCCCCATCTGAATGTCACCCCTTGCTGGAAATGACATTTTCTGGGAGTGTGTAATGGCTCATAATCCCAGGGCTCAGGAGACTGAGGCAGGTGAAATTGCTGTGAATTCTAGGCCAGCCTAGGCTCTGAGTGAGACCCTGTTACACACACACACACACACACACACACACACACACACACACACACACGTATGAGAAGGGAGAAGGAAGCGGAGGGGGAGGGAGGAAGAGGTCAGTACCATGATGAACTGAAGCTTACACACAGGGGCCGCCTAGCACGTGCAGGAGTTGAGTTTCATCCATAGCACCAAAAGAAAAAGTAAAATAAATCTCATGATAAGCGAGGCTACATTGGAGGAAAGTGATTATCGCATGAGGACATCATAAGGCCAGAGGTCTTTGGTACAGTGACCACTGTACCAAAACCTTTGTTTCCTTTTGTTTTGACTGGGTCTCTGTTTGTATCCCAGGCTGGCCTACAATTCACTATGTAGCCCAGACTGGTCTTGAACTTACAGCAGCCCTCGTGCTTCATCCTTCTGAGTGCTGCAATTACCGGTGTGAGCCACAACAACTGGCTGGATTTGTTTTAACAGCTACAATAAAACATAACTAGTGTACATATTAACCGTGTGCTGCTGTACATGGATAATCTCAGCATTTGGGAGACTTAGACAAAAAAGACTTAGTTCCAGACCAGCCGGGACTACTCAGCAAGACCCCACCTCAAAAAAGATGAGGTCTCCACAGATGGCTCAGCAGTTTAGAGTGAACAGTTAAGAGGACTCAAGTTTGGTTCCTAGCATCCACACCAGACAGCTCACTACTGTCTTTAACGCTAGCTCCAGGGCTTCACAGTGCCCTCTTCTGGCCTCCACAGGCACTACACTCACTTGTAGAGCAACAACCCCCATACAAATTCATATACACATAATTTTAAAAAGCAGCCGGGTGTGATGGCACACGCCTTTAATCCCAGCACTTGGGAGGCAGAGGCAAGTGGATTTCTGAGTTCGAGGCCAGCCTGGTCTACAAAGTGAGTTCCAGGACAGCCAGGGCTGTACAGAGAAACCCTGTCTCGAAAAACCAACCAACCAACCAACCAAACAAACAAACAAACGAAAAAAGTTAAAGAGCAGCTAGCCAGGCTGCATAGTGACACATGCCTTTGATCCCAGTACCTGGAAGGCAGAAACAAGTGGATCTTTGAGTTCAAGACCAGCCTGGTCTACATAGTTCCAGGACATCCAGAGTGCATAGTAAGACCCTATCTTCAACCAGGCAGTGGTGGTGCACACCTTTAATCCCAGAATTTGGGAGTCAGAGGCAGGTGGATTTCTGAGTTCGAGGCCAGCCTGGTCTACAGAGTGAGTTCCAGGACAGCCAGGACTGTTCCAGACAGCTGAGAAACCCTGCCTCAAAAAACAAAACAGAAGACCCTGTCTTCAAACAAACAAAGCAAAGGGAACTCCAGCTGCTAGGTGGCATATGCCTGTAATCCTAGCACTTAGGAGATAAAGGTAGGGAGATCAGAAGTTCGAGTCCAATCTGGACTACATGAGACTACAAAAAATTATAGCTCCTAATGGGTTGCCATGTGATATTTTGATATTGTGTGTTGGTTACTGGTTATATAGGCTTCAGCATATCTGTCTCCCCAGTTAACACTTCAGTGTCCTTTCTCCTAGCTCCCGAGACATTTGCTATGTGTACTCTTTGGCCAGTCAGTTACATTGTAGCGTACCAGAAGTTCCTACGTTGTGGATTTTCTTTTCTTTTTTATGGTGTTGGGGATGCAGCTCAGATTCTTGTGCTACGTCACAGACCCTTCCTCCACATCGCACCTTAGACCTGCTATTACCTGTGCAGGTACCTGGAGAGGCCAGAGGAGTGTTAGATGCCCTAGAGGAAGAGTTAGAGATAGTTGTGAGCCATCTTACAAGGATGCTGGGAACAAAACTTGGGTCCTCAGTAAGAACAGTGTCCACTCTTAACCATGGAGACCGCTCTTGGGCACCCGCCTTTTTAGGGGGTGGGGGATTTTTTTAGACAAAAGCTCACTATGTAGTCCAGGTTGACCGCTGACTTTGAATTCATGGCAATCTCCCTGCCTCAGCCTCCTGAGTGCTGGGATTACAGTAACACTACACCTGAATGAGATTAACTCTTAGATCCCGTATGTGAGAGAGATCATGTGGTTCTTGGGCCCCTATGCCCAGCACAGAGACCTTCAATACCATCTATTTCGTTCTTTAAATTCTTTTAAAAAATAATTTATTTGGGCTGTGTGGGTGATTTTGCCTGCATGTTATGTCTGTGCACCACATGCATGCAGTGCCCACAGAGGCCAGATGGGGGCAGTAGATCCTCTGGAACAGGAGTTAAAGACATGTGAGCCACCATATGGGTGCTGGGAACAGAACCTGAGTCCTCTGGAGGAGCAGCCAGTGCTCTTAACCACTGAGCCATCTCTCCAGCCCCCATTATTAATTAAAAAGTAAAAATAAAAGAAATCCTGGGGGCTGGTGAGATGGCTCAGTGGGTAAGAGCACCCGACTGCTCTTCCGAAGGTCCGGAGTTCAAATCCCAGCAACCACATGGTGGCTCACAACCATCCTTAATGAGATCTGACTCCCTCTTCTGGAGTGTCTGAAGACAGCTACAGTGTACTTACATATAATAAATAAATAAATCTTTAAAAAAAAAAAAAAAAGAAATCCTGTATGCCACTCACTTCCCATGATTGGTGCGTTAACTTACATTGTGGAAGGCAGCTATGCCACCAGTGTACCGCCAATGCCACACCTAATATGTGTCCCGACCTACAGTGTGCATGGTTCCCTTTTCCCTGCCTCCCCTCCAGCACCTGTCTTTTGTCTTTTTGACTGTAGCTACCCTCTCATGTAAGGTCTCATTGCAGGTTAGTTTACTTTGTATCCCCAGCAGCTACCTAGTGGTCCCATCCTGATATAGTGAGTGCAGTGTATCTTCTTTGTTTTTTTGTTTGTTTGGTTTTGGTTTTTTTTTTGAGACAGAGTTTCTCTGTGTAGCCCTGGCCGTTCTGGAACTCGCTCTGTAGACCAGGCTTGGGGGAACTCAGAGATCTGCCTGGCTCTGCCTCTCAAATGTTGGGATTAAAGATGTGTGCCACACCCACACTCACCCCCAGGCTTTGTTTGTTTGTTTCTTCTGCCTTTTGAGACAGGTCTCACTCTGAATAGCCTGGGATTCCTGGAGATGCAGCTGCCTCTGTCTCCCCTGTGCCCTGATTGGTGATGAGAGGAATGCACCACCATACCCAGCACTGATTTTTACTGTTGAAACAGGCTGCCTGTAGAGTCCTGGCTGGCCTGGAACTTGCTATCTAGACCAGACTGGTTTCAGAGTTGCTCTGACCTTGCTGCCTTTGCCTCCGGAGTGCTAGAATCACAGGCGTGTGCCGTTGTGCCTGGCCTATTTGTGTATTCTCTTCTGAGAAATGCCTATTTTAGTCTATTGCCTTTTTTCGTTTGAGATGGTGTTTCATTTCATGTAGTCAGGCTGACTGCGACCTCACTATATAACCGAGGATGACCTTGAACTCCTAATTCTCCTGTCTCACATTTTTAAAAGTGGGTTATAAAAAAATAACAGTGGGCGATTTTATTTTTTAATGATTTCCCTACAGCTTGACACATGGGGAAGGACATTGGGCTGCCATGCTAATTCTTAGGTTTTGACCTGATTTGCACCATATTGATTGCAAGTTTGTGATCAATCGTGTGCATCACAAGATAACTTGAGAGATTTTTGCATATAGGGACACTCATACCCTCTCCAGATTCTAATCAATAGAAATAACACTGATAGAGGGCTTTCCTGGCATATACAGGGTCCTGAGTTTGATTCACAACACTGTAGAAATAAGAGACAGACAGACAGACAGACAGACCGACAGACAGACAGACAGACAGACAGACAGACAGAGACAGACACCCTTCTGGCCTGACCACTGCACAGCAGGCTCACTGTTTTGCTTGTTGTCTTCTGTATAAGTGGGATAATATTTTCTTGATTTTATTTTGTTTTAATATTAATTTGAGACAGGTCTATTATGTAGCCCTGGGATTAAAGGTCTGTGCCACCAGGTTCAGTATCCATACCTAGTTTGTATGGGTTTTTTTTGTTTTTTTTTTTGTTGTTTTGTTTTGTTTTGTTTTGTTTTGTTTTGTTTTGTGGTGCTAGGGGTTGGACCCAGGGTCTGGCGCATGCTCGGACTACCAACTGAGCTGCAGCCCGAGCCCCGGGTCTGACCTTTATCACTCAGTGTAATACCTCAGATTCTCCTGTGGGTTCATGTGTTCGTGGCTCCCCCTTTCCCTTTCTGTAATGCTGCAGTTTAGCGTCTGCTCACCTGGCATGAACTCTCAGGTTGGCTCTGGTTTGAGGCTACTATGAATACTGCTATGGTAAAGCTTTGTGAACATAAGCAATCATTTCTCTTGGGTATAAACCTGGAAGTAGGGTTAAAGATGTTTAACCTTGATAGAAGCTACCAAACAGGTTCCCCACGGGGTGCTGCTGTGGTCACAGGTGTAGATGAGATGGAAATGTTAGTGGGTAAGGGTGAATTAGATAGCATGCAAAGGCCTGGATGTGGGTAGGGGCTCTCACTGATAGAGCCCCTATCGTGAATACCTCAGGGGGCTGGGGGTGTGGCTCAGTGGTGGGATACCTGCCTAGAATCCTCCAATGAAGGGCTGGGGACGTGGCTCAGTGGTAGAGCCTTGTCTGGCAAGCAGGAAGTGTAGGTTCAATCTCTAGTATCTATCTATCTATCTATCTATCTATCTATCTATCTATCTATCTATCTATCTATCTATCTATCTATCCAAAGCAAGTACTAGCCAGGAAAGGAGACAGGGCTCCATTAGACCCCAAGTTCTAAGCCTGCTCCTCCTGCTCCTCCCACTACAGGCCGCCTGATCTTTGACAACCTGAAGAAATCCATCGCCTACACTCTGACTAGCAACATCCCTGAGATCACACCCTTCCTGCTCTTCATCATGGCTAACATCCCACTGCCTCTTGGCACCATCACCATCCTCTGCATTGACCTGGGTACCGACATGGTAAGCCTGGCTGCTACTAAAGGCTGGAGAGGGCCACCCCCACACGCTTGCGCCCTCTCTCTTCTCTCCACTCACACAGCCTGCCTCTCTCCCATCCAGGTCCCTGCAATCTCCCTGGCCTACGAGGCTGCCGAGAGCGACATCATGAAGAGGCAGCCCAGGAACCCACGCACAGACAAACTGGTCAACGAAAGGCTCATCAGCATGGCCTACGGGCAGATTGGTGAGGACTGCCGGGGCTCAGAACCAAGGACCAGTCCAGCAGAGTGGACGTGTACCTGGCCTGAGGGCTTAAAGCACGGGACAAGAGACCTATGTCCCTTTCCTCTACTTTGGGGAGTGGGGGACATAGGCAGAGCCATAAAGAGCAAAGCTCATGAAGCCGAAGCAACCAAAGTCGAGACTCCTCTTGGGAGCCTCGTTGTTGTTAAGTGTCTCAAACAACCAATCACTGGCTTCCGATTCACTATGTAAGCAGAATAGCCCTGAACTTCTGATCCTCCTGCCTCCATTTCCCAAGTGCTGGGATTACAGGCGTGTGCTGCAATACTAAATTGATTACTAACTGTGGATTAAACCCGGGGTTTCATTCCATTCTAGGCAAGCCCTCTGCCATGGTACATTCCCAAATCTCTTACCTTTTGTTTTGAGATGGGGGCGGGGGTGTCTCACTAAATTGGCCAGACTGGCCTTGAATTCATTATGTAACCCAGCCAAGCCCTGAGCTTTCCATCCTCATGTTCCAGTCTCCCCAATAGCTGGGATCACAGGTTTGAGGTATTAAGCCTGGCTCCTCCGAGATCTTTACAGTGTTTGGGAAGCCTGAGTCAGGTAGCAGTGGGCCTGAAGATCATCCATATGGATAGCCCCCTCCCCAAGGGGGCCAGATGGCCATCCCAAGACCACCAGGGGCTGGAGATGACATGGCTCAGGCAAGATAACGCAACAGTTCTCAGGCTACTGTGATGGTCTCAGCTGGTGTTGGGAGAGCACAAAGCAAGCTGCCAGCTCCTGCCTCACCCTCCCCTCGGCTTCCTTCCCCCAGGGATGATCCAGGCCCTCGGTGGTTTCTTCTCCTACTTTGTCATCCTGGCAGAAAATGGCTTCTTGCCCGGAAACCTGGTGGGCATCCGGCTCAACTGGGATGATCGCACTGTCAATGACCTAGAAGACAGTTATGGGCAGCAGTGGGTGAGTTGGCACTGGGCATTGAGCCTCAGGAGCAGACCAACATCTACCTGCAGTCCCATGCTAACCACTCTGTCCTGAGGGCCGTAGCCAACCACTCTCCCTGAATAAGTGACCTCCAGAACTCCCCATAAAGCCTAGCTCAGGGCTTCTCTCATAAGCCTGTCCATCCCTTCAAAGCCTGGCTACTGTCTATCCTTAGAGACCCCCAGGGCAATGATTAAGGCTATCTAATTATTTGTTCTTCTCAAAACACCTACCTCTTTCAGTGATCCCAAGAGGCCATGAATACAAGAAAGAGGGCACATCTGAGGTCCTGGGAACCCAGCAGAGGGGGCATGGCAGAGAAGGAGCCTGGGGTGTGGTCACAGGATGCAACCCTGCCCTCATAATGTTTTTTTTTTTTTCTGCAGACTTATGAGCAGAGGAAGGTGGTAGAGTTCACATGCCACACAGCCTTCTTTGTGAGTATCGTGGTGGTCCAGTGGGCTGACCTGATCATCTGCAAGACCAGGAGGAACTCCGTCTTCCAGCAGGGCATGAAGTGAGGGCCTGCGGCTTGCACCGCTTCCTAGATCTGGGGGTTGCCTGAACCTCTCCTCTCCCTCACTTCGCTTTCTGTTTTCCCTCTAAGCTGATTTCTTCTTGAGGGTCCCATGTTTTAGATTCTAAGCTTGTCTCTCCATGTGGATAAAAGTGGGTCCTCTGGGTCCCCAGATTTCCCTTTTTTTCCATTGCTTCCTTCTCCTCTTCTCCCCCTCATTCCTCCTTCTCTTCCTTTTCTTTCTTTCTCACCCTTTTATGTATTCTGCTTGAGACAGTCAGCCTCTTGGTATTTAGCCCAGGCTAACCTCAAACTCATGGCAATCTTCCTGCCTCAGTCTCCCAAGAACCACCGAGCCTGGCTATCTTTCTTAGTCACCAATCCTTACCCCGCATTCTCCATGCCTCTCAACTCTCCCCACCTCCATCTGCTTCTCCAGGACCTCACTGCCTCTGTTCCTTTCCCCTGTTTGTGCATCATCATCGGCCAGTGACTCAGTGTCTTGGTCCATCTGTGTCCATTCCTGTCTGGGTGTCTATCTGCTTCTGCCTCTGTGGGTTGGGGGAGCACGGTGTGGGGTCCAGGTCTAGCCTTGCCTCACCTCTGCCTCCAGGAATAAGATCTTGATCTTCGGCTTGTTTGAGGAGACGGCCCTCGCTGCCTTCCTGTCCTACTGCCCAGGCATGGATGTGGCCCTTCGCATGTACCCTCTCAAGTGAGTGCCCGGGCCACCCAGAAACTCCACACTCTCATACCCTCCTCAGCCTTAAATCTTTAGCCCACTCACCCTGGTGTTTCTCTGGATGTCCTGTCCCCTGTGCCCTGTTGCCACCCCTGGGCTGATGCCACCAAGTCTCCCAGCTGTTCTCACAGAGGGACACTGCAGACCCCAGCCCTATTCAAGATCTAGGGCATCAAAGACCCTGAGAAACTGGCCATCTGGTCTACCTGCAGACAGTCAGTATTTGTTCCTCATGTCCCCTCTTCCTCTTTTGCCTCTGCAGGCCCAGCTGGTGGTTCTGTGCCTTCCCCTACAGTTTCCTCATCTTCGTCTATGATGAGATTCGCAAACTCATCCTGCGCAGGAACCCCGGGGGTGAGGGCCGCATGGCCAGGGGTAAAGGCTGGGAGGGGAAGCAGAGGGTGAGCACTCCCTGTGCCTCTCAGATGTGTCCGTTCTTCTTTCTCTTCCCTCTCTCCCCGCCTTGCCTTTCACTCTCTTTCCAAGTGCGACTGTGTGTCTGAAAATAGGTTCTCCTTATGTAGCTCAGGCTGCCCTTGAGCTCATGTCCCTGAGTTTCTCAGTGCTGGGATGACAGGCCTGCCACCACACCTTGTGTTTGTGTCAATGTTTCTTTCTGTGTCCCTGTCTCTTGCTCATATGGCTCTCGTGTCTGCCTTCCTCTCACTTTGACTCTCTTCTGTCATTCCAGGTTGGGTGGAGAAAGAGACCTACTATTGACCTCAGCCACCACCACGTCGCCCGTGTCTTCCCTACCCCAAGCCCAGGACAGCCCTCTCCGGTCCCCCCATTTTGTACTCTGGGGGGAGGGGCCTTCTCTCCCCATGGCCCCCCTCTCTCCTTGTGGCCCAGCCTCCTCTCCCACACCTCGATTACCTCCCACGTTCCCTCACTTCTTCCTCTGGCTGGCTTCTCTCCCCCCACAGCCCCTGCCTCTCTTCTCCCTCTCTCTTCTGTGTCTCTCCCCCTCTCTCCCTTGCAACTCTGCCTCTCATTTCCTCCCTGGGCTCTTTTTTACTCCCCTGGGCCCCGTCTCCTGGCGTATGCCATCTCCGGTTCTAATTCTGAACAATTATCAAATATATCAGTGGGGAGAGAAAAGATGTGTGTGTGTTATGCTTGCCAGCCAGCGCTGTGGGTAGATGGGGTGCCCTCTGCCAGTGCCTGATGTTGGGTGACTCACATGAGCCCAGTTTAGCTAGTTGTGATGCCACAAAATCTTAGGAGGTACAGAGTCATGGGTTTTGGGTTCTAAGGAGTTAGACTTCTCAACCCTGTTAGATTATGGACAGGGAAAGAGGAGGCAAGGACTGGATGGTAGAATGTTCTTGTCTTGTGGAAAGGGGCCCTGAGGGAGTCCACAGCCTGATGGTGGTGTTGAGAACTGAAGCACTCCTAAGCATAGTCCTAACACTCATCAGTGTGAGGGGCAGGGAGGGAAGTAACTCGTTGATGGCCAGAGCTATGGGGAAGGTGACAAATCTGGACTCTGCACTGAGACCATCCCAGCTCTGATTCACTGTGCTCATCTCTGTCACTGAGGTCAACCCTCATGCCTTCACACCATCAAGTGCACGAGAAGAACAATAAACTTTGGGGATGGAGAAATGGCTCAGTGCTCTTGCCCAGGCCCCAGGTTCAGTTCCCAGCACCCACGTGGTGGCTTACAATGATCTGTGACTCCAGTTCCAGGGGAGCTGATGCCCTTCTCTGGCTGCTGCAGGCAGCAGGCATGCAAGCAGAGCACAGAAATACATGCAAACAAAATACACATGCACATGAAATAAAATTAAGCCAGGCATGGTTAAAGGTCCATCCTTTAATTCTAGCAGACAGGTGAATCTATGAGTTTGCAGCCAGCCTAGTATTCATAACAGGTTTTAGGTCATCTATGAGACCTCATAGTGAGACCATGTCTCAAAACATATATTTTTTTAATTTAAAATTTAAAAGAAAAAAAATTAAAGTGTGTGTTCCAGTGTACATCAGTAATACCAAAACTGGAGAAGTGAAGAAGGTGACTACAGATACTCCGAACCACACCCCTACCTCTTTTTTAATGGATTCTAGGTAGGAGCACTACCACTGAACCATGCCCCAGCCCCTCCCTGGGGGATTCTAGGCAGGGGCTCTACCACTGAGCCACGCCCCCAGCCCCTCCCTGGGGGATTCTAGGCAGGGGCTCTACCACTGAGCCACACCCCAGCCCCTCACTGGGGGATTCTAGGCAGGGGCTCTACCACTGAGCCACACCCCCAGCCCCTCACTGGGGGATTCTAGGCAGGGGCTCTACCACTGAGCCACGCCCCCAGTCCCTCACTGGGGGATTCTAGGCAGGGGCTCTACCACTGAGCCACGCCCCTCACTGGGGGATTCTAGGCAGGGGCTCTACCACTGAGCCACGCCCCTCACTGGGGGATTCTAGGCAGGGGCTCTACCACTGAGCCACGCCCCTCACTGGGGGATTCTAGGCAGGTGTACCTGCTCTTGAACTTCATACAAATGAACTTTAAAGCATATGCTTTCATGCTTAGGACTCTGTGTTAGATGGGAATCTCCACAATGCCATGTGCATTATCTCTGTTCCGACTCTAACCACATTTTGTTTTGTTTTGTTTTGAATTGGGTCTTCTGATGATCCACGTTTGAATTGTGTCCGTGTTGGGGCTGCTGCTTATAGGAAGAAATAGCCAGTCATCTTTTTATGATTTATTCTCTTTTGTTTATTTGAGGCAGGGTGTTCATATATAATTCTTACTGGCCTCAAGTTCATGGCAATCCTCCTGTCTCAGCTTCCTAAGCATAAGATACCAAACCTGCTTTTGGGTTGTTTTGGAGGGGTGTTGGGGGTTTGTTGTTCTTTTGTTTGTTTTTTGACTTTCTGAAACAGGGTTTCTCTGGATAACACTGGCTGTCCTTAAAGACTTTTTTTTTTCCTCTTTCTTAAAGATGTATTTGTTTGTTTTATTTATTAAGTACATTGTAGATGTCTTCAGATACACCAGAAGAGGGCATCAGATCCCATTACAGATGGATCCCATTGCCACCTTGTGGTTGCTGGGACTTGAACTCAGGACCTCTGGAAGAGCAGTCAGCATTCTTTTTTTTTTTTTTTTAATATTTATTTATGTATTATATGTAAGTACACTGTAGCTGTCTTCAGACACACCAGAAGAGGGCATCAGATTTCATTACAGATGGTTATGAGCCACCATGTGGTTGCTGGGATTTGAACTCATGACCTTTGGAAGAGCAGTCGGCGCTCTTAACCGCTGAGCCATCTCTCCAGCCCAGCAGTCAGCATTCTTAACTGCTGAGCCATCTCCCTAGCTGTCCTTAAATTTACAGAGATATGACCGCCTCTGCCTCCTGAGCTGGGATTAAAGGAGTGTGCCACCACCACCTGGCCCTCGGTGTTGTTTTGTTTGTTTTTAAAGATAAGTTTTCTCTGCGTAGCCCTGGCTGTCTTGGAACTCACTCTGTAGACCAGGCTGACCTTGAACTCAGAGATCTGCCTGCCTCTGCCTCCAGAGTGCGTGGATTAAAGGACTGCACCACTATCTCCATGGCATGGTTTTCAGGGTTGATTTTTTTTTTTAATTTAATTTTTTTAAGTAGGGTCTTGCAATGTAGACCATGCAGGCCTCATATTTTCAGTGATCTTCATATATCTCCTTCTCAAGTGTTAGGTTTACAGGCATATACCACCACTGGCATTCTTTGGCTGTTTAATTTTAATAGAAACCCAGAACCTAATTTCAAAGCATACATTGGGCATTTTGTATCCAACGGTGGAGGAAAAGCCCCATCTATTCCACTTCACTGCCACTAGGTGGCAGCAGCAATCCTTTTAATTTAACCATTGGACAGTTAAACCCCTTCCCTGGAGTTGAGCCTCCCAGCATGCCGGTTGAAGGAGGGCACTGGGCCGGTCAGCCTCCCAGCGCAGGGATCTAGGTCTGTGGCAAAGATGCTGTGGGCGTCTATGAGTGAGTGTGTCCCATGCCAACACACCAGAGCCAAACTGATTGTTATAGTTAGAGTTTCCATTGCTGTGAAGTGACACCATGACCGAGGCAACTCTTATAAGGACAACATCTAATTGGAGTTGGCTTACAGGTTTTGAGATTCAGTCCAGTATCATCACGGCAGGGAACATGGCAGCATGCAGGCAGACACGGTGCTAGGGAAGGAGCTGAGGGTTGTGTTTGCATCTTGATCTGACTGCATCCGGGAGAGATTATCTCCCATTGCCCACCCCCACACTATACACTTCCTCCAACAAGGCCACACCTCCTAATAGTGCCACCCTCTGGGCCAAGCATATGCATTCAAACCACCACACTGCTGCTGTGTGGTGCATATGCCTTTAAGCCCAGTTTCCCAGAGGTGGTGGCTGAAGGATAGGAGTTTGGAGGCCAGCTTGGGGCTACATAGTAAGACCCTAACACCACACACCCTGTGCCTCTGTGTGTGCATGTGTGCATGCCTGCATGCCTGCAAGTCCCCCTTTTCTCAAAACCATGATAAATAATATAAAGCTTTTAAAATAATCAAATGCTTGGGGGTGTGGCTCTGGTGCAGACTACTTGCCTACAAAAGCTCTGGGTTTGTTCTGAGCCCTGCATAAATAAGGTGACAAGATGCCTGTGATCCTTTCGTTGTTATTGTTTGTTTGTTTGTTTCTTTTTAAGACAAGGTTTCACTGTGTAGCCTTAGCTGTCCTGAAGCTCACTTTGTAGACCACACTGGTCGTGAACTCACAGAGATCCAACTGCTTCTGCCTCCTGAGTACTGGGATTAAAGACATGTGCCACCAACCCCTGGCCACATCTGTGATCCTACAGAATTCTTGGACTAGGAACAAAAATCAGAAGTTCAAGATCATACTATCCTTGCCTACAGAGCCATGGTAGAGAAAGAAAAAATAATAAAGCTGGCCATTTTCTAGCGGTGACCACCTGTAATCCCACCAGGTGGGAGGCAGAGAGGGGAGGATCAGCCATTCAGGGTTGGAGCACTTGGGGCTCTTTGTACTGTGACCTCTGGTGATCTCAGGACAAGACGATCCTGGGAGGGAGGAGTTGCATGGGCCAAGACCTCTCCTGGGACACCCACATACTCTGCTTCAATCACCTAGCACCAGGAAGGAGCATCCGCTTTGACAGAGGGACTCAGCACAGGACAGAAGTGGGGGAGGCCCCTTGAAGTCATGCAGCCGGCATTATGATCAAGGTCTCGAGTTCCTGTTAATATCTTCTGGCTTTTTCCCAGTGCCACTTGCTCTGGGAAGCACAGGAAAGAGCTCAGAGCCAAGTCCCATCTCCCACAGCCTTCTCGGATGTCTCCTACTACCTACTGACTCAAAACCCATCTAACGTGAGCCTCCTCCCTCAGGAACCTGAAAGTACCCCCTGCCTCATCACATCTCTACCTCAGGGTCCTCGCTTCCACTGTCCCAAAGGACTCCTTTCCCAGCTTCCAGACACCTATCCTAAAAATCCCAGTATTCAAATTTCTTACATTCTTTGAATTAGTTTGCCACTTTCTGCAACAGTGTTGCCTCTGGATCCCACTGCCTTCTCCACTGCCTTCTCCCGAAGCCCCGACTCCCACCAGGGCAGCAGAGACTTGAGGGTCATGAAATAGAAAGAATTTGCTTAGTCCTCTTAAAGAAACTGAATTGGTTCCCATAGCAGTCAAACCCAGCTGACTTTTGCCGCCAAACTGGTTTCCAAGGTTCTCTGTCTTTTCCAGTACTCTGGCCTTGTGGTGTCCCTCTTTAGTCTTTAGGCTAACTGTACATTTGCAGTCCTCCACTGATCTGAAGCAATGCTGGACCCCAAGTGGGAAACCCAGACACAATTTCCTGCTGAGTGGCCCATACTGAAATCCCAACCCGGAGGAGTTCCGTTCCCAGCACCCATGATTTCTAGACAGCTCATAATTGCCTGTAACTCCAGTTCCAGGAGCTCTAAAACCCTCTTCTGGTGGCACACACGCATAAACATATAAAAGTAAATCTTTTCTTTTAAAATGCAAACATTTATTTTTAAATCATGTGTATCTGAGTGTGGGTATGTGCACATGAGTATGTCTGATTGGCTAGAGCTGGAGTTTCGGGCAGTTGTGAAGCACTGGGTGTGGATGCTGGGAACCAAGCTATGATCCTTTGAAAGAGAAACAAGTAAGCCATCTCTCCTGTCTCACTTTCAAAGTAAATACTTTTAGGAAAGAAAAAGTAAATGAACTCTTTCCCAGACTTGCCCAGTTAGAATCAGAATATCTGAGTTTTCGAACAATGTTTTATTAAGCTCTCTCGAGCCAGAACGACAGCTCTGCACGGTCCACGGAAGTACGTTTCTGCCATTCGAACTCCCACAAAATCCTCTGTCCTGACAGTCCACCTGCTGTAGTCCACGCTGAGCCTCCTGAAACTACAATTCCCACAATGCCTAGAGGCTCCCGACGAGCTCTTAGCATACATCTCCCAAGATGTCTTGCGAGGCAAACCTGCCTCTTGACGCCACGATGACTACAACACCCACAATGCTTGGAGGAACAACTACCGCCCTCTAGAGCTCCCAACGACGCCACTTCCAAAGAGTCCCGGCTGGGGTGGGGCCGCCTAGGTGCTGCTGGGCTCCGGGCTATTTACAGCGGTTCTATCCACTGCAGTGCAGACATGGCGGCCCAGAAGGACCAGCAGAAGGATGCCGAAGGGGAAGGGCTGAGCGCCACGTGAGCAAGCAGGGTGTTACCCCCAGATCCGAGATGCAGGAGTCCCTCATCTCCTCAGAGGTCCTGGGAGGGACTCAGTCCTGTTGGCTCCCTCTCAGGACCCTTCCTCCTAGGGGTTCAAGGTCATGCTTGGGACCAGGTGTGCTAGAATCTGGGGTCCAGATTCTACCCTCTCCCTCCCTTCAGCTGCTCTGCTCTGCCCTGCCCATTAGGACCCTGCTGCCCAAGCTGATTCCATCCGGCGCAGGCCGAGAGTGGCTGGAGCGGCGCCGGGCGACCATCCGGCCCTGGGGCACCTTCGTGGACCAGCAACGTTTCTCGCGACCCCGCAATGTGGGAGAGCTTTGCCAGCGCCTGGTACGCAACGTGGAGTATTATCAAAGCAACTACGTGTTCGTGTTTCTCGGCCTCATCCTGTACTGCGTGTGAGTGCCTCTGCGGCCCCGCCCTCGATAGTCAGACCCCGCCCCCGGCTGCCAGGCCCCGCCCAGACCAGTTAGCCCACTTTGTCACTACAGGACCCGGTCAGTCTGTACTCCTGCATTCACCTGACCAGGATGTGGCCTTCGCTGGCCTAGAAGGACGTAACCTCAGTCTGTGTCCAAAGCTAGAGGGGCCTGGCTGACGCAGCCTCGGATACCTAACTCCTGTCTCCCACACTCTTCCAGGGTGACATCTCCCATGCTGCTGGTGGCTCTGGCTGTCTTCTTTGGCGCCTGTTACATTCTCTATCTGCGCACGTTGCAGTCTAAGCTTGTACTCTTTGGTAAGAAATCTCCTGCCCAAATGGCTCCTCGGGCCTTTCTGATCGTGGTCTCACGGAATGCAAACTTCCGAATAGTTGGGACCCAAGACGGCCCCCACCGAGCTGTCCACTAGAGTCACTTAACTTGGTCTTTAAGGGCTTAGACCCACCAGGTGCTCCCCTCCAGTCTCAGCTTCCCAAACCCAGAGAGACCCCAAAGCCCTGGCACCTCTGTCTCTTGTAAATGACTTAATCCAATTCCACTCAACCCCCCCCCCCCCCCCCCACGGAACGCATCAGCTGCAGATACCCACACTGCACACCAGGTGGCGACCTCATGCAGGCCTAGATCCGTGTTCCTTCCCAAGTCTTGGCCCTGATGATTCTCAGAGGGGAAGGCTGAGATCTGTAAGTCCGGTGGCCCCAGACTGTCACCAGGACCACTGGAAAGAAAGGTGTCAGGGAAGACCCAATGAGGGGAATCCAAAAGTTTCCGAGGAGACTTAAAATAAGTCTTTCATAGCCCAGCAAGCTTAAGGACCAAACAAAGATAGGCTGTGGCAAAGAAATAGACTGAAGCAGGTCAGAACTTGGCTTCTGCAGGTAGTGGTCACTAGGACATACACACTTTTCAGGCATAGGAGAGCGTGGGGCGGGGGTGGAGGAAATTAATATATATGTACTAGGGTTTAAAGAGTGTGTTGCTATGCCCTAGCCTTAAAAAATGTGTAATGCGGGCCCTCTGGAAGAATACGTGCTTTTAACTCCTGAGTCACCTTCTCCAGCCCCCACAAACCAAATTCTCGCAAGGTGCATCAAAGAACACATCCTTAAAACCAGAAGCTGGCCTGTGCCTCTAATCCCAGCACTTGGGAAGCTAAAACAGGAGGATTGCTACAAGTTCAGGATAAGCCTAGCCGGGCGGTGGTGGCGCATGCCTTTGATCCCAGCACTCGGGAGGCAGAGGCAGGCGGATTTCTGAGTTTGAGGCCAGCCTGGTCTACAAAGTGAGTTCCAGGACAGCCAGGGCTACACAGAGAAACCCTGTCAAAAAAAAAAAAAAATCAAAATAAGTGCCTAGAGAGATGGTTCAGCAGTTGAGTACTCAGTTGAGTACTGTTCTTGGTTTGGTTCCAAGCACCCAAGTCAGGTGGGTGCCCATGGCCACCTCCTCATGGGCACCTGATCTTGGGCACGTATGCGTGCAGGGCATATACACACAATTCAAAGAAATAAATCTTAACAAAGGAAAAAAGGGGACAAAAATCCTTAGGTCAGATTTGACTGTGGAGCCACCAGCCTGAGACTCCCGGTGACCAGGGTGGAACATCAGGCCCTAGTCTGAAGTGACCTGAGGGCTCCTGGGAGAGGTGAAGCTAGACAGCAGAGGTGGGGCAGAGGAAGGTTGTTATGGGGACAGGGGGCTTTGGGGAGGCAGGGTAGGGGCCAGGTATGGGAGACACTGATGTGAGGAGTCTGTATTATTACATGGAAGGTTCCAGAGTCTGTGACACTAGATGGGTGGAAAGTGACCCTGGACACTTGTGGGAAAGGGTCGGGTGGGAACGGCTACCTTACACCATCTGTTCCCAGGCCGGGAGGTGAGCCCAGCACATCAGTATGCCCTGGCTGGTGGCGTCTCTTTCCCCTTCTTCTGGCTGGCCGGTGCTGGCTCTGCTGTCTTCTGGGTCCTGGGTGAGTACAGGGTCTGTGTAGGGTGAGGCTGGGAGCCAGGCGAAAGAGCACAGCCTGAACCACCCATCCCCCTACAGGAGCCACGC